>NC_073692.1:186947449-187247449 GCF_029784155.1 Uranotaenia lowii | reverse complement strand
AATAAAATCATGCTGAATTTTTTGATCATAGGAAAAAAATATATTTTTTTAAATTTTAAATTTTCAATTTTACCACACGAACCTAAAAGTTGAAATCTACTCCACATGTTAAAGTAACCTCCTTTGAAACAAATCTTTCTGAACAAACCAAGCTTTCTGAACCCCAGGTCATAAGCAATTTAAAAAATGTTCGAAAATTTGGCTCAGTCTTATGTACATGATAACATGATGGCTCCAGAGAAAAGTCTCAGGAGCCACCCGCAGTAATCCCATACGTTGGAAATCACTTGATGCTATTTCTAGCAACAAGTGTTTCAAAACAATTGGTTCTAGATATTTAGAAACATCTTATTCAGAATTCAAATTAAGCTCATAAATCGTTGATAAAAGGAAGCGTAATTTTAAAATGTTCAACAAAATAATAGTTTATAATTAAAAACAAATATCCGATTGAAACAAGTCTAACAGGATGCATCATCCAAATGTTCAAGTAATGAATTCTCTTCTGAACAAAAAAAAAAAAGTCTATTAATTTTGTTATTCTTTTTATTTAATTCATTGTTTTGCTGAAATTCGATAATCGGTTTTCTTTTTAAATTAGAAACGGACAGTGAGGTAAAGATTACGAACAAGATATTAGTAATATATGAGTCGGCTTTTCCTTGAACGAAAAAAGAAAGCCGAATTTCACTTATTAAAGTGAACCAAGCGAACCAAAAAAAAAAATCTCATTTCATCTACAAAGCAAATAAAAAGTAAAAATCGATCGCCGTTCTTAGAGAGCGCAACTGCTTTTTCATCGCCAATAACTGCACTTCAACGAGGGAAAATTTATAACACCAAAGCATGGTTTCCACTCGTTTCGCAAACTTGTACAGAACACATTTCATTTCGCTTTCTTTCTCTTCCCTTCTTTTCTTTCTTTTTGCTTCTGTGTAAGTTCTACTAATATTTGTTGCCGCCGCGTTTTCTCTCCGGCATCGTTAACTTTATGCTTACAATAATAACAGGACCACATCGGAACCTAGTTTTGGAACATTACTTTTTTCGCTATACTTTTTGCCAAGCTTCTGCTTTCTCCAGGAAAGAAAGTTCAACCCCAAAAGGGAGATCCTCCCCGAACGAAAGCCATCTCCTATACACAATTATGGAACCGCTTCCTTGGCTTTAGCTGGCTGCGGGTCGATCGTTGCAACTGAAGAACAAGAAAATGGAACCAATGCACCATATAGTTAGAGGATAGAGGCCGCAAGGAATGCAACGAAGCTACACAAAAGCTACATATAGCGAAAGAATAGGTTTCAACCTACATGAAAAAAGGATTCAAAGGAATGGCTACATAATAATGTATCCAGAGCAAGCATCGTAACTGGTTCTGAAAGCAAATGAAATCCAATGTATATTGAAGTGTCTGGTTAGCTGGGAACTTAAGAAAACTGGTTGGATTTATAGTTTTTTTGACGTAGAATTACGTCTTACGGCAATACTATAGGGGGACAAATTGAAATTTGCGAATCGATCTCGCGTCACGAAAAACTCCTCTTTATCGGACATCCTATCTAAAGGATTATGACGTCATCACCAACGCCTACTTTGATGGGTTTTGTTTTTCCCTACCTACGAAAGGTATAAAACAAAGGGCTCTTCAATCGACTCGGTTTCAGTTTCATTTGGCCCGTTGAGCTGAACAGAGTACGCTGCTATTCGATCGGTGTTTGGACCCCACCAGTGGTAATCCTACACCGATATCGAGTAGCAGTAGCGTAGCAGCATAGACCAGCCATAAACAGCTAGCAGCGAAGACGACCATCAGTGGAGATGACCTGCAGCGGAGAGCTCCAGTGGTGTAGGATATGAATAGGATGATGTGAGAATGGGTGATAATGCATGAGTGTTTGTATGCGATTGTGTTAATAATGTGCGTGTGGTGTGAATGGCGTATGGAGTGTGTGATGATTATAGCGTGTCATAATCAGCACACACTCCGCACACATCACACGCACAATATTTAGACAACACAGCGATGTTACAGGATTGCTAGCGAACCGGCAAAAACTTGGGAATTCCATCGCGTCACCGGGAAACCAGGAATTTTGAAAAATCACCGGGAAAGCATAGATTCACTAGCGGTCCTTAATATGTTGAGAAATATTTTTTGACGTCGAATGATTACGGTTCGGTTCACATGTTTCTATTTAATGCAAGAAGCTAATATTTTGGCTGCATGAGTTGTTTTGAAACAGAGCTACCATTTTTCTAACGAAATGAATCTAGTCGAAATAAATAAGTCAACATATTTTTGAACAGTTGTTAGAATTGTGGAGCGAAATAATGAATAGATATCAATTATATTGGGTTCGATCCAAAATTTAATAAAATTCTTTCAGTTTGATGTGAAAAGACTACGTGTTAAAAGACGATGCAGTATTTTTTATGATTTGACACCGGTTAACAAGTTTTGGAAAATTATTGTTAGAAATTTTAGAGTTATGAATTATTTTCATAACTCCGGGAAATCATAATCTTTACCGGGAAATACTTTGGAATTTCAAATTAAAAAATCGCTAGTAACCCTGATATAAGCATATTCGCCCTTTAGTAACATAAATACAGATTTGATACCGATTCCATAGAGAATCGTGAGAAGAAGCTTATATTCTCTTTTCTGCACTGATTCAAGCGTTTTGATTAAAGGCAGCGGTGGTATGTGTAATAGTGTCAGCACACTTGCTAACTCGCTTTTTTGACTTGTGTGTTAAATCGTTGCCTATTCATAGGCGTCTAATATGATCCGTTTCTTTACTGCGGATGGTTTGCATCTCACGAGTTTAACTAATTCTATCAATGATTAAATAATATTTTATATTCTAAATTAAAAATACATTTTACTTAACAGTCTTTGGACCGACATTAAAATAACTTCGTATGAGACTAAACGTATGAAAGGCAGCGGTATCGTGTGTACTTTTATCATGTATCGGGATTTTTTAATCAATTACAAACAAACGTTGGCGAAAAGAAGATTACATTGGTAAGGTACAAGACAGGCTGTCGTAATTCTACGTTAACTTTGCGGTCGTGTGTTATGTACAACCTCTTCAACTTTTTCTTTAAGAATAATTCCAATACAAAATAATGTTAATGCACCAAAGGTGGCTCCTGAGATATTTCTTTGGAGCCATCGCTTCACCTTATCTAAAAAGTAGTTAAGTTCTCTTAAGGTTTACGGACATTTTAGCCATAACTATCTGTTTGGGCAGACCATGCCGGATGTAAAAGAAAACACAACTTGTTTTATGAACGGTCAAACCAAAATGAGGGTTTTTATTTCATTTTTATTGAAAATTACAACTTTCCCCGCAAATTTTCCGCAATACAGGAACACAAAATGTCTGGCAACATTATAAAAGTAATTGTAACGTTCAAACTGCTTGTCGACTTTTAGGCGATTACCTTAATTTCAGGGTGACATACATTCGAGATTGAACATAGTCCTTACATATTACTGTAGTACTTAAGTAACTCCTTCAAATTAATAAATTTATAAAAAAAATCTTTCTTCAAACCACTAGTAATTTTGAACTTTTCGATGAAAAGTTACAGAGAGTTTTTATTCTTTAGTTTGCCGTACTAAATTCAAGTTAAGCTTGAAATAATAACAATAGCAAACAATAAATAAGAAAATTGAATTCTTAAAAAGAATTTCCCAGCGTATTTTTGTTATAGGGTAGCGTAGATCGGGCGTGAAAATTGCCCTCGCCAAGCACGATGACATAGTTATGAATGTTTTTACACAGTAATAGGAAACTAAAAAATAGATTTATTTTCATCGATTGCGTAAAAGTTATTTTATCCCGAGTTTATGTTCCTTTAACTAAAATACCTAAAATTTTTACGCAATTTGCTTAGCTAAGCATGAGTAGTAGGGTGTCCCAAAATTGCATAACTTCTGGCAATCTGGGGGCTCACCCTCCAAATGGTAGATTAGGATGTGCAGAACAAACTTTTGTATGGGGCCGACTTAAAAAAATCATGTTTAGAGGTTCCGCAAACGCGATCTTTGAAAAAAGTCCACTTTCAAAAGATTTGATTTTAAATAAATTCTGGGTCCAAGAATTTTCATAAAATTTATTTATTTTATATTTTTTAAATTTTGTTTGAGTTAAATACTACACGTGAAAAATGAAAAATGATCCAAATTTGTATCAAAATGTAAAACAAGCAAGCAATTTCGAAGAAAAAAAAATTTTTTTAGTCCAAAAATTTTGAATTCAATTGACCAAAATGTGTACCAAGCGTAAAATATTTTTAATACCAATGCCATCAAAAGATGCGAATTTTTGTGCACTTAAACTTTGCTGAACAAAACATGTTGTTTGTATCATCGTGTGAAGCGCTATTCACGGTTGAATGCTTAATAAAAATCACAATTTAGGATATTTTTTATTTGATTTATCAAATTTGTCTTAATAAATACCTACTTTAAAATCAAAATACTTGCAAAAAAAGACTTGAATGGTTTAAGGGAGTTATCAGAAGGCCATGTGCCAAATTTGAGCGGAATCGGACAACAGGAAGGGGTTGCACTGAATCTCAAGTGTGAAAAGGATTCTGAGACATAGTGTTCTAAAGAAGCATAAAAAACTGGTTTTTCATCATACATTTTTTTCGTTAATAATCGATTGCTTGATTATGTAGGTTTTATTAAAATTTCAATTAAGACTAACATTTCACCTGAAGACTGCAACTCGATTGGGCTTAAAATAAAAAAGTTATGACTGTTCAAAGATTGTATTTTGGTTACAAAGTGTCCTGTAAAACGCAATGAGTAAAATTTACTCATTCTGTGTTAAACGACAAATTGCCACAAACATACAATCTTTGAACAGTCATAACTTTTTTATTTTAAGCCCAATCGAGTTGCAGTCTTCAGGTGAAATGTTATTCTTAATTGAAATTTTAATAAAATCTACATAATCAAGCAATCGATTATTAACGAAAAATGTATGATGAAAAACCAGATTTTTATGCTTCTTTAGAACACTATGTCTCAGAATCCTTTTCACACTTGAGATTCAGTGCAACCCCTTCCTGTTGTCCGATTCCGCTCAAATTTGGCACATGGCCTTCTGATAACTCCCTTAAACCATTCAAGTCTTTTTTTTGCAAGTATTTTGATTTTGAAGTAGGTATTTATTAAGACAAATTTGATAAATCAAATAAAAAATATCCTAAATTGTGATTTTTATTAAGCATTCAACCGTGAATAGCGCTTCACACGATGATACAAACAACATGTTTTGTTCAGCAAAGTTTAAGTGCACAAAAATTCGCATCTTTTGATGGCATTGGTATTAAAAATATTTTACGCTTGGTACACATTTTGGTCAATTGAATTCAAAATTTTTGGACTAAAAAAATTTTTTTTCTTCGAAATTGCTTGCTTGTTTTACATTTTGATACAAATTTGGATCATTTTTCATTTTTCACGTGTAGTATTTAACTCAAACAAAATTTAAAAAATATAAAATAAATAAGTTTTATGAAAATTCTTGGACCCAGAATTTATTTAAAATCAAATCTTTTGAAAGTGGACTTTTTTCAAAGATCGCGTTTGCGGAACCTCTAAACATGATTTTTTTCAGTCGGCCCCATACAAAAGTTTGTTCTGCACATCCTAATCTACCATTTGGAGGGTGAGCCCCCAGATTGCCAGAAGTTATGCAATTTTGGGACACCCTAATGAGTAGTCAATCATGCTAAGCTAAGCTATTTGCGTTGAAATTTTCAGTATAAAGGTTAAAGAAACTAAAAATTGTGATTCAATAATTGATTTCAGTATAAAACATATCTATTGAATATTGATTTGAGAATCATTCCATAACATCAATAAAGTGAGATGCAAGAGAAAATTATCTATCAATTTTAACATTTCCCTATCGACGAACTCGAAGCTTGCGTTTTAAAAGATTTATCAGGACATTAAATGTGTTTTCTTTCAAAATTTTCAAATTTTAGGCTTACAATGAGTTTGAAAATAGTTTCCGATAATAACAATTACCATGAAAATTTTGGTATTTCCGCGGTAAATTTGCATTTTTCGCAGCACCGTAAACCAAATACTTTTTTTTCTAAGAAGCTCATAAATCGAGGAAATCAGATGTACGCATTTGAGGACAGTGGCGAAAAAATGCTTGGCATTAAAAAAGATTTTGATGGAAAAACTGAAGAATTCAGTACAATGCTCGTGAATTTTCATAACAAATTCGTTTAGACGTTCTACAAATTTGACAACCAATAAAGTGGATCAGGTAACCTGTTTGTTTCGAAGAACTTTGCCATTTCCCTACTCCTGACTCCCACACAAACTTGAAAAAGAAAATTAAATTTTACTGCTAAGATTCGAAATGAATAATAATAAAATTTTTAAATCACTGCTATTTCCTGAAAGCCATTCATAAATATGTTCCTTATTCTTATAGAAATTTGTTTGAAAATAAATTTCTAGCAACAAGTTTGAAATAAATATCTCCGAATCATAAGAAAAAAAAAGAATACGAATTAAAATTTCTAATAAAACCAGAATTTGTAACTTCGGTAATAAGAATTAGTGTACAAAAAAAGAATACATAAAATATTACACCAGAGTTTAAAATAATGTTATCAAGCAAAATGATAATAGTTTATTATTATTCATCCTTATTATCATCTTCATTTTGAAATCTTAGGTTGATTGAAATATTCGCGGTTGTATCTTTAATCAAAACAAGAAACAGTTTAATCGCGATTTGAAATGTAAATTGTCGAAGAAGAAAAAAAAATCAATTTGAGCTTAATGGAATTTATTGAAAACACATTGATGGGTCTATCTAATTTAATAAGATAGGAAATATTTAATTTTATTTCAAGAGTGCAGGTGCCCAGGTGGGTGCTTTTGAGGCCTGGGAAGGTTCCTATTATAGATTGAGACCCCTCCCCCTCACTGGAAGGAGGGGAGGGAGTCTTTCAAAGAAAAGACGAATATTTGCATAGCTCGAGAACTGATCAAGCAAATCAATTCAATTTTGTCACGGTAGGGTATTTTGGTACGAAGATTGTTTCTATGCATGTTTGGAACCCCTTCCTCCTTCCAGCTTACAATTTTTTACATAACTCGCGAAGGGGAGGAGGGGGGCTTCCATACCTTTTTATTGCATAACTTGAGAACTATTCGAGTAAATTGAACCAAATTTGGTTTGAAAGGGTTTTGGGTACGAGATATGGTTCTGTGAATATTAGTTGCCCTTGCCTCCTTCCAGTAGGGAGATGGAAAGGGGAGAGGAGGCTCCTTTACAATTTTTAGCGTAACTGGAAAATTTATCCATCAACTGGAACCAAATTTCGTATGGTAAGGTATTTGAATACGGAAAATGTTACTACGTTATATTTTAAGAACCCTCTGTTCTTCAAGAGGGAATATTTTAAGGGCAAAGGATGCTCCCATACTATTTTTTTACATTACTCGAGAACTTATCCTTCAAATGGAACCAAATTCAGCTTGCGAGCGTATTTGAGTACGAGAAATGTTTCAATGAATATTAAGCACTACTGCCTCCTTCCAGTGGGATGGTAGAAAGGAGAGGGGAGGGCTCCTTTACAATTTTTCGCATAACTGTAGACCTTATCAAGGAAACGATTCCAAATTTAACATGGGAGGAATTTGTTTACAAGTTTACTTAAACGGTAGATGCAGAGATCTCTACGATCCACCAATAAACGTGGGGAGGTTTTAAAGGGGTAAATTTGGGGAAGGTAAACCGTGGGAAATGCTAGGCCAGCATTGCGGGTGATCATTTCGTCCTACAGCTCCTATGCACCTAAAGTTTTCTACTTAAACTCCTAAAACTGATAATGAGGCTTATGAACAACAATCTCGAGACGTTTAACATGAATAAGTGATATTTTATGAAACGCATTAGTATTTTAATATGATAAAATGAAGCGTTTTAAAGCGTACAACCTATTTTAACAATAAAAACAAAGAAAACATGAATGAAGCCCTGAAAAAATTATCGAATATTTATAAATATCAAAATCTATTTTTTATTTTTCTGATAAACTCATAATTTTCAAATAAATTTTTGCTAAACATATTCATGATGAATCTTAAAAAACTTTAAAATATACCTGAAAAAAGTAGTAAAAAAATCGATTTTTAAAACTATGACTACATAATTGTTTTGAAAATTTATGGTACAATTTCCAGCTAGCCTCAATTTATTATTTATTCTCATACAGGAGAAGTAAATTTATATTGATTAATCTCAAAAAAAAGATCTGAAAAAATGACGAATCAAATGAGATTCACTCGCAGGAGCTTCCAGGTGCTTAAAACGAATATTTGAACCCGAAATCAAAGTCTTCAGGCAATAAATACCTTAAAATTTCGTAATTTTTTATCGCAATACGTCACAAAAGAACTTATTGGAATATATTTATTCCGGATTATAAAGGATGAATTTAAAAAAAAAAAATAATACTTAGCTTCGGTTTACTACCAACTACCAATTCTGCCAGAGGACCTTCCGGGAAGACTTGGATCGAATTCCGATAGCCTGATAGGTTGGTCCTGCTTTACTATCGGAGGGAACAGCTAAGCACACTCACATGGCGGTCGAACCATCCATAATTAACTGTATCGAAAAATGTAGTGCCTTCTCTATTGGGTACTACTTCTTCAATACAGTTAATTGATGCGGGACAAAGAATTTAGCATGTGGTCAAGCTTCTATTTCAAATGCTCTTCGCTCTTTTCACCACCTTAGAATTTTCTTCTGATCTTCTATCCGTCTTTCATTTCAACTCTTTAACCCTCACCGATAAAGCCGCAAACTCATTTCATAAAACAAATTCACGGTGATTTCTCCTCTTAAAATCATTAATTATTTGGAAGCAACTTAAATAATATTTTCTTCATACCAAAATCATTCTTCAATATTACTTTTCATGAGAAGGTTTTTAATTTAACTCGCTCGAGTGCTCTGATTCAGTTAACTCGGGAACTTTTAAAGCCAAAGGAACCATATTTAACAAGAGACAGTGTTGATTAGTTCACGATAACAAACAAATCCATATACCTAAGCGAAACATATATTTCAGCATAAACAACAAAACTACGGAGCAAATCAGAACAAAGTTTGAATTTAAGGTTTAATTTTTTGAAGGTTTAGCAGAGCACACCCCGGGTCAGCTAGTGACATAATAAAACTATAAGATGCTTTTAAAAGATAAAATACACTAGCTTGCATTTACTAGGTCTGAGTTAGGGTTACCAGATTCCGCAACACCGTACACACGTATACTTACTTTACAATCATTATTTGAGATTAGACACGAATGACATAACGCTGATAAAGTGTAAAAAAAACCATTTAAAAAATATTTGAGATTTGTACGCATTTAAGCACATTACCTAAATTGTTTACAATTGATTACTGTTTGCATACTCAAAGGCGCTTATATCGCTGACATTATTAAGACTAAAAACGCATGTTATTGAAACCAAGATGTTAAAGTAATTCGTTGTAAGTCGTATTCATTTCATAGTTTAAGCATAAGATGTGAAACAACCTCATAAAATGGAAGAAATACGTAGGTTCTTCAGATCAAATGCATTTCAACAAAAAAAGAGTACATTTGGTGAAATTTTACAAAAAGAAGAGTACGCCCATTTCTCGACCGAAAAAGAGTACATGTGCTCTTAAAAGAGTACGCATGGTAACCTTAGTCTAAATATCCGTAGCAAATGTTAAAAATGATTTGATTTATTGAAAAGATAACTAAAGAGATTACTAGTACTCTTTATTGGTCCTTCCCTATTTTTTTTCATCAGACAATAGTTATCCCTAAGAACCTCATCTAACTTCACCCTTATTATGACCTTAATACTTACATTTTGTCAATTATATGGCTGGATCTTTAGAGAATTTTGTATTGTACCGAATTAAATACAAAAACATTAAAATATATTTGATTTAATTAATATGCTAAGAATAATAAAGATAAGTAGCAACAAGTACTGAAACATAGACACTTAGTATTTATAAGTCAATTTTGCGAATATTTTCAATCTTCACATCATGGTATTATAAACCCGTTTCTCATTAACGTGTTATGTGAGTTCGAAATGTTAACCAATTGATTCTATAATTGATAAGTAATATAAAGTTGAGAAATCAATCAACACAACTACGGAAATGGTAGATATTCAGTATAACAGGAGCGATAACTGCGCGTAATCACAATAAAAACTAGCTATTGTGCCCGTCCATTTGTCACTGTTTGATTGGTTCCTGAAAGTGCGCGTCCATTTCTATACCTATAAGTATGTAGTTATGCCCTCCAAGTCCTATTCTTTCCGTCGTCGTCGTCGTCTGTGTCAAATGTGAAAGTTCACTCAACAAAACTACCAATCGAGTACCTTACAACACGGATTGCAGCTGCATCTGACACACGAAACATAAAAATGCATTTTACCACAATATGGAATGTGAGTGGTGATGTGCTCTGTGCACTGTTACTAGTAGCTAGTTTCTTTGGAGGAAAAATTGTTGGCCTCACCCACTGAAAGAGGGAAAAAAGGAAAAACGACGACTAGTTTTGGCAAAAAGAATGCCACTTTCTTCTTCTTCTCAGTCGGTATGACTCGACGCGAACACATTGTCAGTGTTCAGTAATGCACATCAGGGGACGAAGAAAAACTCTGGCAACGGAACATTGCAACTTACTAGGATACTTGCATCCTCCCTTAGCCAGATGCATATTAGGGTGTGTCAAATGAGCCCTGTTCTCGTTTTGATCACAACAAATGTATGATTTCTTCACTGCTTTTCCCGTTCTTCGGAATTAATGGTACCGTAAAACGGGATAAGAATGATCACTTTTTTCAATATTTTTCGATTATTTTTTCTGTTAAGGGAAACGTGGCATGTTTCATATTTTTAAAACCAGTACTGGACTTCTATAAACGTAAAACATGGTTGCAGAAATTTGTTAGACTACTTTAAATTTGATTTAAAAATCGATTTCGTCTTTCTTGGAATTTGGTGCTTTGGGGTAATATTGATCAGTCTCTTTTTTGACAGTTTCTACGAATTTTCTTGATCATAAAGGACACAAAAATCATTCATAATGTATACAAATGCTAGTTTATCAATTCTTAAGGCAGTTCGGAACAAACTAAAATGATATAAAACTAATCACAAAACTCTACAAAATTGAACAAAACACTTTCGACGGTCCAAAAGATACTGAATTTGTAACTTTTGGTTCAGTGAACTCTGAGATATAAAATTCTTAATTTCGGTTCTTGGTTTACATTTCTTCGCGGTCCTTAATGTGTTGAGGCCGAACAACAATTAAAATCGAAAAATGTACAATGATGCTACATTAATTAAGGGGTGATTTTTTATCATTAATTGTAAAAATTGTAACTAGAAAAAATAAATAAATTTTGTCTTCACCTAATTCCCTAGGCCATAGGTCGGCAACCTGCGGCTCGCGAGCCGCATGCGGCTCTTCTGATGTAAACCTGCGGCTCTTTAGTTCACTGCGCTAAAATGAATATACATTTGAATAAAATATTTAAAAATTGTGCTAAAGCCATAATTGAGTCTTGGATTTTCATAGGCCCAGAAGAAAGGACCAAATAGCATCTTTTGATGCATGATTTTACAATTTTTTACTTTTTACTGTTTTGAGGCATCAGCATAGAGATCAAGGTTTAATTTTTGATTAACCGCAATTATTATTTTATTTCCAAAGTATACCGTCTCATGAAATAACTTGATGAACATAATTCATTAGCCGTAAATGCAAACAATAACTGTCGAAACCTGAATAACCAACAAAAACATACATCAAATAATTTATTTCCATAACGTGTGTGAATTTAAGAATCAATCGAACTTAAAAGTTGAGCTGTATCTAACAAGAATATCAGGGTTTATCGTTTACTAAAAAGTAGTTCATTTACAGCCTCTGCTTTGTTATCAAACAACGTAACCCTCATTAATTTTTATATTTTAAGCGTTAGCAATCATTTTTTCGCCCTTGATCAGTAGAAATTTCTAAAACCGTATTAGAATTAATTAATCATTTCGAAAAATATTTACAACTTTGACGCAAAACAACATACAAATATTCGAAAATCTTCCTCAATGCAATATTAATTGTTTAGCATTCCAGATTTCCGGGGTTTAACCGGGCTTGCAAAAATTTTCAAAGAAAACTCAGAGATTCCAGGTCCGGTCCGGTTGCCCGGATATCGAGGGAAAGGGCCCGATTTTTTCCAGGATTATTAACAATTTTTACGAAATTCCAAATTTTCAGCTTGTTTCAGCGAAATAAGATTTGAACGCCGCTGATGTACCTTGGTAAAAACCATTTTCCGAGTGTTTATTTTTCAGATTTTTGCTTGCCTCTTTTTATGAAAAGTACGTACATGTTGGCTGGATTGGCCCGGATATTAACAGGTTTTTGAATTTAAAATTTAGAAACCCAAACATTAAAAATTTGGAAAGCCTACTCAATAAATAACGGGGTATAAAGGGCTTGTGATAAGGCTCAGTTGGCAAGTCAGTTGCTTCCTGAGCCGATGTCCATGAGTTCGAGCCCAAGAGTAAACAACGATCACAGTTGTACCGGATAAGTTTTTCAATGGCTGTCCGCCAACTGCATCGTTAATATAAGTCGCGAATGACATAAATATGTTAAAACGACTATAATCGAAACAAAAAAAAAACGCGCTTTAGCAATCACTGATGAACAATGTACAATGTATTGAATTTCATTTTTCATTCAAATGGACTGAAGAATCGCATTTAAAATGAAATGAAATTTTTAAATTTTCCATATACATAAAATTCTAAAGACTGTCTGATGTCAAGAATTTTTTTTAAATTCTATGAGTTGTCAGGAGCGAATTTTTGAAGATTTAAATTTTCGGCTACATAAATTTAAGTTGAATTTTATCTCATACTTCAGGGGTTTGAAAAAGCTTGATAATTTTAAGAAAATTTATTTCCCTTTATATTGCTATTTTAATAGCTTCTCATTGCCGAAAAAATATGAATATTTTGCTTAGGTGTTTATATTAAAATCTTTCTCTTTTACACCAAGCAAAATATTCATTTAAGCTTTATATGGATTTCAAATTTTCCATACTCGATATTTGCCGACGTATTTAAATTGATATTAAATCATACCATGTTAGAATAGTGACGATCCAGAAGAAAATCCATGTTATGAATGGCAATCAGTACACATTAATTTAAAAGCAAAATCCAAGAGTTAAAAAAAGTTTAATGGGTTTAAAGTTATCTTCGTCAAACTAATGTTCATTGATTATTCAATAATTTTGTTTTTTTTTATTAAAAACAAAAACAGTAAATCTTTAATGTGGCACTTTCAAACTCTAAAATTTTGGTAATTTTAAGGTTTTGGCTCTTCCAAATCAAAAGGTTGCCGACCACTGCCCTAGGCCCTCTCACTATTCCCCATTATTTTTTTTTCCTTCAAACTTAACCTTTTGATTGGGTCTCAGCCTTTGGTCCTTTACTGGCTTACTCTTGGAAATTACCCCTTTTTTTTAAATATCAAAAATTTACCTCAAAATACAACAAAAACTACACCAAAACTATACATTTACTAAGAAAAAAAAAAAATGAACTCTCACATAAATCAACATGCTGCTTCTAAACACTTTGGTTCAATCAGGAAGGTGTTTGTTTGCGAGCCTTCGAAAAATATTAAAATATATTCAAGATTTTGAAATTGCATTTTTACATAAATTATTTAATTTTCTAAAACAATAAAAGTTTTTCTCAATTTGAAACTCAACTCATCGATTTTTAAACGTAGAACAAAGTTTTGAGATTTTTTAACTTTGGACTTAATTATTGATGATTATGTGGAAAAATTTCATGTTGATCAAAGCTTCTCCGGTGATCAATGTTACCCCGTTTTTTGGTACCCGCTACACTTTTTTCTGAGGAAATATTTAAAATTTCAAATTTATACCAGCAAACCGAAGAACATTGAAAAACTTTAAGAACCTAGGATAACCGTTATACAACCCGAAATGCTGGCCTAAGTTTTGCAGAATGCCAGCAAAAATGCTGCTTTATGCGTTAAATTTCGCTTTTTAGTTCATAATCATACGGAATTCTAATCTGGAATATATATAATTCAGAAATCGTATTTGAGATCGAAATTTAGACTATCAATTCTTTGTTGTTGAGGGAACATGTTCCTAATGAAAACATGGCTGTTTTTTTTTTCTTTTTTGTTTTTTTTTTCAATTTATGGAGATTCATCAAGTAGGTTCAAAGTTTCGAATTAAAATTGAAATTTTATTCGAGTTTACAAAAGTTAATAATAAAAAGGATTTATTTATTTATTATTTCACCTTCGACTATGTCGCACAGATGTGTATTTACTAACTAATCCTTAATCTAAAAGAACACTTGCTTAAATTAAAGTCGAAAAGGTGGTAAACATTATTAAGTTCTCGGCATGAGTAAATTTTGAACGCGATCTTGAATTCTTTTATCTTAGCTGCTAGACGTGCCGAGAACTGATGTGTCCATTACCAGGAGGCTCAAATTGAGTTTTTTGGTGTGAGGGAGTGTGGCGGGCCATTAAGGAAAAAAAAAAATGGTGACATGAATTTTCCAGAGGGTTATCAAGGCCATATAGTGTACGATCAGTTGGGAGTCTTCGGAAATAGTAATGGCGTAATGTTCTAGACGGCGCACTTATCTGTAGTTTCTCGAGCAAATCCCTGCTATCTATGTTGCTCATCAGAAGATAATAAATGAACAAACGTTGTAGAAGAATTCTCCTTTCAGCTAGTGTCGGCAGTCCAATGAGCCTGCACCGCTGCTCGTATGGCGGTAAGTTGACAGGATCGTTCCAACGTAGCGTTCGAAGTGCGTAACGTAAAAAGCTTTTCTGGACTCGCTCGATGCGGTTAGCATGGACGTCATGGTAGGGGGCCCAGACTTGAACACAGTATTCTTACACGGTCCGGACAAGAGAATTGAACAGCGTTTTCAAACAGTAGATATTCGTAAAATCTTTCGTATTACGACGTATCAATCCTAGAGTAGCGAACGTCTTTGCTGTGATCGCTCCAATGTGCGTTGTGAACTTCAGCTTACAGTCAAAAACGACTCCCAAATCCTTTATCTCGCTCTTCCGTTGAAGCGTAGTTTGATCCATTCTATAGTCGAATAAGATTGGATTTCGTGCTCTAGTAAATGACACAGTATTGCATTTCCCTGCATTTGCTTGTATTCCGTTTGTGTTGCACCATTTCAACAAAGTGTCGGTATCTTTTTGAAGAACATAACAGTCTAACGGACATGTTATCGTTCTGAATATTTTCAGGTCGTCAGCGTATAGCAGTTTCGATTAGTGTATTAGAGAGCATAAGTCGTTTATAAAGAGAACGAACAATAAGGGGCCGAGATGACTTCCTTGTGGCACACCTGAGGATATCTGAAAAGTTTCGGACACAACGGTGCCTATTTTAACGTAAGCTGTTCTATTCACTAAGTACGATCTTATCCATTTTGTGAGCCAAGTAGGAAGACCCATCTTCTTCAATTTCACTACTAACAGTTCATGTGGAACTCTATCGAACGCTTTTGTGAAATCGATGTAGACTGCATCGACCTGTTGTCGTTTCTCTATTTTATTTATCAACGTTGAAGCATAACACATCAGGTCAATCAAAGTTGATCGTTTTTTACAAAACCGTGCTGATCAGGTGATAAAACATGTTGAACACTTTGATAAATTCTCTCGTGCATCAAACTGTCCATTAATTTCGGAATTTGAACGGCATACTTACAATCTCCCATCTATACTTCAAAATTTAATTCATCCATAGCATTGGTTATGATAGTTGTATAAAAGGTTTGGGCTTTTACTTGCTGACTGCTGATATAAGTACACCCATAGAAGAGGTTGCAAAAATCCAATGCCTATTTAGCAAATCTCTGTGTCGATAATGCGCTGAAATGTGCACTGTGCCGAAGACGGTATGTTTGAAAAACCGTAACTGGCATAAGGACTCGGCTTCCAACCAAAATTATTCATGACCACTACATTCAAGCGAAACAAGAAAAACATTTTATGGGATTTCGTTCCTATTGGATAATCCATCCCAGAAACAAGAAAATAAAAATAACAACCACAGCCCCGTGGGGAGATTCGAACTCAAATCACCATTCAATTCGTCTTACCAGTCCGACATCTTAACCAGTGTACTATTCGAGCTTCATGCAGGACGAGGGATATTTGTCATAGGCTTTCTGTTACCGATCAATCACAAAAAACGTACAACGGCGGCTTCCCGGCGTTTGGCCTCCTTTCAATGCATTCCTTTGTCTTAAGATGGAAACGGGAAAGGGAACGGGAGTGAAGGAACGGGAAACCCATTGAATGAGAACTGTGCTTTGCTTACTGCCTGCTATTACATACACACGCTACATATACACAGCTGCTAAAGCCGGGCAGCTTGGCCGGTGTTGTTTGCCGGTGAATTGAAGGAATGTTTTTGTTGTTGCTTTTGCTACATACACACGCACAGCTTAGCCGTGTTTGCCGGTTGATTGAATTAGAAGGATGTTTTTGTTGTTGCTTTTGCTACATCCACACGCACAGTGCTCGGTTCGCTGGCTGCCTGGTGTTGGCCGGTATTTATTTCCATCCTTCTTCGGCTTGTGATGCGATGGGGAGGGACGCGAAAACGTTTTTATTTTGTTTCATTCAGACATACGCAATTCGGTTGCGCTGGGAGGTTAATGCCGGTGGGCGCAAATCGAATCAGTGCCGGTCGCGTTATCTTCTTGTACCAATGATGCTATGAAATTGACTACACGCCATTGGCACAGAGGCTGAATTTTGGGTGTATATATGCTTTAAATTTTACTCATGCTTTGGCAAATAAGATTTAAACAAATATATTCTGAGCAGTCATCACAGGTCATTGATCTCTGTTCAGTGCTTTCTTGATTTTTTCTTAAATCATGATCTTTTCATGTAGAAATGCGAACATGTAAACAAAACAGTTTTAATTGACAATTTCGTATCATTTTGGTGAACTGTATAGTGATTAACCAGGAGTCACAAGCAATCACTTACTTGTATGCAGTGTCTCCAATTTTCAGTTTCAATTTTCGAAAAGCTGTCAGATGAAAGGAAAAAAGCTTTTGACAGTAAATTCATCTCAGTGAAGTTCATTTGAAACTGGATTAGTGTTTCAGATGAATATAACAAGGCTTTCATGGTACGATTGTCCATTTTCATTTGAAATTTCGTTTTTCATTTTCACAGGAAAATGAGATTTTATTAATTTAATATATGTATGCTTCATGCGGAAAAAGCACCTGAATTTGTTTTTACCTAAAGAACTATCTTATAAACAACGAAAAGACCTGAAAGAAATAAAAAGTGAAACTAATTTTTTTTCGTTCTTGAAATTTTATCAGTAGTTTAGACTCATCTATTTTCACAAATTTTCATGTGATTTAACTAATACGAATTTTTATAACCACTTCTTAACGGTTCATAAATATGGGTCATGTATAGTACGCTTTAAAAAAAATGCTAATCAATCACATGCCTACATAAACATCAGAACGAACAAACCGTGCAACTTTGATTCTCAGACAACGTTTTAAAAACTCAGTAAGCATTGGAAAATTGGATTTCATAAAAGTCAAATTTCAGCAAGTTGAAGAACAGCATCGTTCATGTACAGGTATAGATTAAATTTTTTTTAGAGCTTCAAAATTCACATCAAAATTTTCATGAGGAACACGATACCCCAAAAAGTACACAAAGAAACTATAAGAAAGCCTAAATATTAAAATAATTTCGGTTTAATATATCACTGATGCTATAGAAACTGTATATAATTTGTGGAATCATGTTCAAGAACCAATCCGAGATGAAAATTTGGTAATAGGGAAGAATTAATCGGTCACGCCGTTTATAAGCTAATATTACAGTTTTCTGTTAAACTGTGAAATAATAAGGAAGCAGTGAGGTCAGAAACAGCTAAAATTACCCTGAACCAGTAACTCCTCTTCGTTTAGAACGTTTGTAAGGCAGTTTACATGAGAATGAACTGCTAAATAGAGCTAACATTAGACCTTTGAAAAATCGTCCGAAAAAGCTTCGAAAAAAATCCTAAAAAGCTAGAAAGTTCAGTTATAATTGTTGAGGTCTTATAAATGCGAGTTCTTGATCGAAAAAAAAACTTCCACAAAAAAAACGAAATTTCATCATGAGTATTTTAAGTAATTTTTATAAGTTGCATTTGTTTTGTCAAGGTGAAAAATAGCTTCTGAATGCAATTTTGATTCTTTTATCGACATTGTTGACCAAATAATCCCCATTTTTCGTGAGATTTACTCAGAACTAAGATATGATTCTCAACTTTCTTCGGATTTTCTTTTTAGATTGTTCTAAGTCGAAGAGAACAAATATGCTTCAGAATAAGGGCTGTCAGCTACCAAATGATAGAAAAATACAGACAAAAAACATGGACAAGCATTAACATAAAACTAATTCCTGCCCTAAGGTTATTGTTCGCAAGAATCGATAAAAAACTCATTGCATGTGGTTTAAATTTCCAGGATCAAAAAATTATGATGTACTTTATTTGGCAACTTTTTTGTACAAGGTTTACCACTTAATTGATAGGTAACATTTTCGAACGCTTTGAATAATTTTCTTCAAGAAACATAGAAAATTTTGCTGTAGGTATTAGTTATTTAAAAACTCCGACTCTTAGAGCGCAAGTGCGTGGAATGTGTCTATAGACAAAAAAAAAAGAGAACCGCTACTTCTGAAAATTCGTCCAAATTCTGTGTTTAGTTTACTAAGAGTCCAATAATGGGAAAAAATGTAAATAATGTATCAGATCAGTTATGTACAATTTGTTTGAAAAAAAAATCAGATTTAGCTTGCAAATATTCAGTCAACAGTGTGAAATTTACACTCTGACCTTAACAGTTTAAAAAACTGGGACAAAGGAAGGTTGATGAAAAATATACATTCTACACAATACTGTTCTCTTTTTGGGATATTATCATTTTTTTCTCTTTTTCAATCGCTGTTCAGACTTCGGGAAAGTTGTAGCAAAGCATTTATTTACCGCAATACCCAATATATTCAAACTTTTTTTTGCATTGAAGGGTTACAGACGTTTTGAAATCTGAAAAAAAGTCTCGGCATGACACACCCTAATGCATATGTGTTATGGCGTTCCTTGGTTTACATCATATAACAATGTGGGCGGTGTCATTTTTTACGCTTCAAAATGTGCAGCTACCATTTATGAAATACCTTAAATTTTTGTATCAAACCACAGCCTCAAAAAGTGGTCGGAACGAAACATACCTATGTGCATATGTATATAAAAACCATAGAGCTCAACTGACACGTGGTACATGATGAGGTGCCAGTAGACACCGAAACGATTATCCGTGAGATATGTCCTACCTAGCACCTCATCCCAGTTCCATATCCTCCCGGTTAAGTTTCCTATCCTTAGTCTGACTACTGTCAGCTCCTACCACAATCCGTCCGCTCTGGCTGCTCAAACTCCCGAAAGGTGGTAGCCGGTATAGATGGGTACCGGTTCCAAGGAACAGTCGTAAACTTTATCTGCTATCATTCTTCCCCTCGGAGTGCGGTTCCTTTCGAGTCATGCCGTACTATGCAGGAAGCGCAATGTTTTTCCCGGATCTTTTTTTCGCGCTTTCTTCTTTCTTGTGTATATGTAGGTATCGGATGCTTGGTGCCGAACACCTTCATACCTTCGGAAGACAGGATTCTGAAACATTTGCACCTTGCTTAGGGAAATATCGCCGCACCATTCTTGAGCATACACACCTACAAACATACCCACACATACCAATGCCAACAATCAACCACGTCTGGGTTGGGCTAGTGTTGTTAGGAGGCAGCCAGCCAGCCCTATCTCATTTCCTGACTAACAATGCGGTACAAGTTCATGCTTCTTAGCGATGATGAACTGAACTGGATTTTGTCTTGGTTTGTTGAAGTATCTATGGTTGTCAGAACTTCGTTTGAAGGGTTTTGTTCGCATTTTTTTTTTTCAATAAAGCGTTAGTAACAGTTCGACATCAAGCAAATTGAAACTTTCAACAGTTTTCAGTTACAGTTTCCAGTTATAGAAATGATAATCCAAATTTCGATCGACATTTTCGATTGCCATCGCAAAAACGTTAGTATTGAGTGATTTTAAATTTTAAATAATTCTTTAACGGAACGCTTTGCCCAAAACAAGTTGAATCTCACAGCAGTTAGGTTTATCCGACACTCAATCCGACCTCACTCTTTTTCCCTTGACTGGTCACCTATCTCACTTAGAGATTTATAGCGTGGTACATATAAACTGATGAGTTGGCGTTGTGGTAAGATGGAGGATAGTTTATTTCTTAAAATTTACTTTGCAAAAGTGAATAAAAACGCTTTTATGACCTATTTGAATAGATATCTGCGTTTGTAGGCTATTTCAAGTATTCTAAAAGGTATTATGAAGTTTTTAGGAGATGTTCTTCTAGCGTTTTTTAAGCAATTTCACATTTGCTCTATAATACTTTATAAAACGGCTTAATTTCTTCACTGAGATTACGTGAAACGATTGAATAAACGTTCTGGTTTAATTTTGAATCATAAAAACAGGCTGAAATGCAAAAGCTTCGGCTTTTTTCCAGTCAACTAACCTTTTTATAGAATTAAATCTTTGATGGCAGCACAATCTAGCAGTCAAACTAAATTAAGGCTCAATATCGATGAAACAGCTGAAGTTTCTACACATTTCAACTTTCGAGTCAATTTCTAATCATTCAAATTATACTGCTAGACATCTGGTCCACCGAATTTCATCCGAATACATAATTATTCCGATAACCGTTCCAATAAATTCCCTTTTTTATGAGCTTGATGCAATTTGAATAATTTGATTATGTGATCTTGAAATTTCCAAGCCGTTGGAACCCAGTACTCATTTCTTGGCCAAAATAACCCAGCAGACCTTACTTAATCCCGGATAGTCGAATATTAAACGAACACAAACACATACAGGATCTCAATGAAACTTAATGTTTCCTCGAAGAGATTCCTTTTTCTTAACTCTAAGCGTACATCTTTCGAGGATATGATGGCTAGCGTCTAACAAACGCTAAAACCGTCAACCCACAGAAAGTGTACTTTGTATGCCGTGACCGGGATTCGTTCTCATACCCGCTGGCTTAGAAGACTTGAAGGCTAGCCTCTACGCCACGGGTTGCAGTGGGTCTCAATTCCGTTTGACAGCAAGATAGTGCTGCCATCTATGACTTCAAACTGGAAAATGGATGGTTTACTGGTAAAAAATATATTCTGTTTAAGAAGAAGCCAGCTTTTTAGTTTAAAATTCAGCCAGTATCTATGTTTCATCTTTTCACATCGTGTTAACAAAAAAAAATTAAGCAGTTCGATAAAATTTCAAGCTA
Organism: Uranotaenia lowii; assembly: GCF_029784155.1. NCBI lineage: Eukaryota > Metazoa > Arthropoda > Insecta > Diptera > Culicidae > Uranotaenia > Uranotaenia lowii. Next base: position 187,225,871 of record NC_073692.1, on the reverse strand, counting down.
AAATGTCAAATTTCTTATGTGCCAGAAAAATATCTCGTAAAACCCCTTTTAAACCTGTTGGAATACTATAAATTGCCCAAACAAAACAGTAATCTATTACAAAATCCACAAAATCCATTACAAAATTAACTTTAAGAAAAAACTTTGATTTTGTTGAAATACAGAAGTGGTACAGTTTTTATTTCACTCTATTTTTTCTTATTTTTGGTCCTCAAGGCCAATTGCTTCACAAAAAAGGCTTGACTAATCAGTTGAACAATCAAGAAAAAAATGTGGAAGACAATTTTGACGATTGTCAGTCATTCATATTTTAGTTTCGGCCACTGTAGCGTATACAGTGTTGGTAAGTTTAACCCTCTACTAGTGCTCAACCCCGCCTTTACACGGGGTGTACTAAAATCGGCATAAAACCAATGCCAATCATAATTTTTACTTATTTTTTGTGCAGAATGTTTCAAAATATGTTAATCTATTTGAGAGGTTTTATTTGAGAGGTTTTCAGCCACAGGCTGGTTCGCCTCTAAAGAAGAGAATTTTAAAAACATGAAAAAAACTGAAAATACACCTATTTTTCAAAAAATCATTCATTTGAAGGCTTAAAAAATCCTTGATCTATGTGTTTTTTTATCTTTAAAATTATTGGCATTTAAGAGTTTCCAGCATTCTGGATTGATTTCCGAATAATATGCACAATATTCACTTTGCATACATATTGATTTATCTCAGTTAATAATGGAACAATTTCAAACAAAAAAAGCTATAAATCAGTCTTAATATGTTTCAAAATTAAGGAAAAAATGGTTGGAGTGTGTGAAAACTGCAACAGAAAAAGTACTGGAAGTCAAGTTCCCTAGCCCATGTGCGTGAGCAATATTAGAAAATATTCTCAAAAAATGTTCCTCATTTTCAAGTTTTTCGTAGAACAAAAGTTGTTTATAATCACTAAGCTTTAGTGAATTTTTCGACGAATAAATAAAATTGGGTTCTGAAGGGGTCAAACGATCACCTAATCTGGTTTATGTGATTCAATAATTCTGTTGTTCCTGCAATATACTTTCATAATTGTTTGACGAATTTTGTAAACCGGACAGTATGGATATTTAGCATTCAAGCAAATATAATAATAGTAGGAATATTCCTCACTCCCCAGAAACTTGAAGGACACATGAAACGCGCCTCCATGTGAGGAAAGTTCTTACGAACATAAATAAATGCTATCGAGAAAACCTAAGTTGCCTTAGACTAAATTTCGAAAGCTTCTGGCGAAAACTGTTAAGCTCATTATCACCAAAACTTTGTGTCCCGATCTGACAATTATACTAAATACAACAAAAGTATATCTACTATTTTTTTTCATGATATCTTTCATGATAAGTAAGTTGACTTCGTTAATAAATTTTATACTCAAAATATAATTTTGATTTATCGGTTCAACATGTTTTTGAGTATTCAAAAAATCAGATGTGCACAAATGAAAAGTATTAAAAAGAGCTAATACTACACGAAGAATTTGTTCCTTTACCAATTTGTTCATTTTTAGAGAAATGTTGATTACCATTTACCAAATGTGCTCCAGATAATAATAATAATAATAATGATGATATGGTCATCAATAAATCTCAAATCATATTGTAGAGTAGATTTTAAGATCAATTTACTTAGTAAATTGTTGCCTTCTTATGATTTCTTTTATGAAATATTCAGGTTGTCCAAAAAGTGAAATTTCCATCGATGATTTTTCCAATTCAAATGACATTAGAATCTCAAATTGTAGATTTATTAGCATACTCCGTCAGTCGGGACCTTTTTTCCATTCGGCAAAAAACAACACAAATTGAGAACCATAGCAACATACTTTGCTACACGAAGAAAAGTTGGAGTAGGCTGAAATTCCTATGTTGAAAATAAAACATAAACAAAATTTTCTGCGTGGTCATAGAAATGCAAGTTCAAACACGAACTTTTGTAGTTAAGACGCGAACCCACGGTTGATGGAAAGAATGTTCAGAGTTTCCTCAGTACCTCAATGCTTGAAATATCCTTCTAGTAAGAACTTTCTCCAGGAGGTGGTGCTGATATACATTTTTTTTAGTAATTCTTTATTTGAAACGGCTCATACAATTAAGTTTTAAGGAGCCAAACTCGCTTTTTTGTTTTAACAACGTTTTCTTAGCTTAGCATCTTGATTCAAGTCTTCTTAGCCAGAAGAAATAGCGCCGATGTGATCTAGCGAATAGGCTGGCGCGAGTCTGGTTTTGGTATGTCAGGCGTACTGGTTTCGATTTCCGGTATCGGCAAGGACATCTTTGGGTTCGAAACCCATGAGTGGCCGACAGGTAAGATGTGTTCCTTCATATAACTGACTATATAACAAGAATGTTCAATCGGTTGCCAATACGCTGCATTTGAGATTTATCCTACTTAATAATCTAAAGAATGCATGTGAGTACATACTTAGGCAGAAAATGCGGTGAATCCGTGGTGGATAACCAACAAAACATAGCATAACATTCAAGTCTTCTAAGCCAGAGGTCATGAGATCTAATCTCGGTCACGGTATACATGCTACTCTTTCTGTGGACTAGTGGTTTTATCATTTGTAAGATGCTAGCCGAAGGTTGTTAGGTTTTTTTCAGCACGTATCAGGGCCGGGCAAATCCGGTTTTTTTTATGAAAAAGCTGGCAAAATCCCGGCATTTGATTTCCAAATTGTCGATCATAATCCGGGTAATATCCGGGCAAATTTGGTCAAGACCTAGGATAAAAGTACGTTTCATTGTTAAGTAAAATTAGACTTCTTCAAAGAAACTTCAAGTCTCACTGAGATCCTATGTGTGTGCATTTGTTTTAGTAAGGTAAATTTTTTTTTCTAATTTTAGATTGATATGCATATTGTAACGTGTTGACTGTTTAAGAAAAAATAATTCAACTTTTCCATTACGCATCGATGCCCAAACGCATGAAACGATTCTCGTATGTGAAAAAAACAGAATCCCCAATCACATCTGAAAGTAATCTAAGAATCCTCTTAACGTGATATAATTTCCCTAAAAGGATATTAAAAAAATTCAATCTACCTTTTCCTGGCAACATACATGGAAGTGGAAAAGTTTCTAACAAATCCCTCGGCAGCCATTTCCACTTCTTCCGGACGGATGCTCGTCACTACACAAGTATCAGGAAAGGGCGGGTCGACAGGGGGCGGAAACAGGAAATCCATTTCGTGTTACCCGGCCGCGACTGCGAAAGTCAGTCACGTGACAGTTTGGTCATCTCCTCGCCCGCTGCTCGGGGAGGAACCCACATAAATTTGTGACTCTCTAGAGCGATGATTAATCGTTGCTTCGTGGCACTTTTCCCGTCATCCAAACTTTTGATTTCGTTTCGCCGGCGTTTTTTTTTTATTGGGTAAAAGGTATTGCTTCGAAGGCAGATTCCCAATGGAGGGCTTCTGTTGAGGATGCCACTAACGAGGTGGTTAAATTGGCCATGGCCAATGTTGTACGTTTAATCATGGAGAGGTGTTCTGGTGCAAAGTTTTGTTGACGCAAATGCTCCATCGTCGTTCCCTGGTGGGATGTTGTTATTAGTTCTCAGGTCAGTCTTAGAATTAGGGAAAAACAAGCAGAGTACATTTCTACAAAAACTATCGATTTGGCTTGAAATGTGTAGCAGTTAAATAGGAAATTTACCTATGATGATTTAACCACGCATTTAATTCGAAGCAATTGCGAATGTTCATATTTATTTATGCTGTTCACATTCATTTGTTTGAAAAATAAACAAGCTTCATATTGTTGATTTATTTTCCTATTTTATAGGAAGTCAATTCATTAGTGTCATCCTTCATTGCGTCCTAATAAGATGTTTAAAAAAATTATTCAAAATTCTTTTTAATAAACATTGAAAACGATAGTTAAGGCATTTCAATTGGACCACGAAAAAAAAAGTTCATAAAAATGAGGGTAAACAAGAGAGTGAAAATTATTTGTTTTTACTATAAAACCTGATCATGATTCCCATCTTGATCCTGACTGTGTTTCTGATTTTGATTGTTATCCTGATTGTTATCTTGATCCTTTTTGAGCCCAGACAAGATACAAAATCGGATCCAATTCCTAAAACAGATCCATGTCCAATGCCTGATTCTGATCTCAATCCTTATCTTTGCACATATATTGATTCTGATCTTAATCCAGAACCTGATTCTTACCCTTCTTCTGACAATAATGTAGACCCAGCTCTAAATCCTTTCCTGATCCACATCGCAATCCTGATTCAGATTAAAATCACATTTATGTTCCAAACATCTCATGCCAATCTATATCCAGATCATGTTTCTTAGGGGAGAGTAAGGAGACTTGATTCCTAAACTATATCTCGAAACGGGAATGTCTTACAAGGATCAAATGTTCTAGAAACATGTGCCGAATGTAGGAAAAGGGGTTAAACCTCTCAATGGAGAATTTCCCAAATCAAAATTTAAGCATATGAAATGAAACCAACACAGTAGTGGGAAATTGCTGGATCCAGAAAGGTGTTTAAAAAAAGATATCAACAAATTTGTCAGTAAATTTGCTCGCATCCGGCGGTATTTAATTCCATATCACTCTACAGTCTGGATTCTGGGCATTTCATTTTACGATAAAAATATGACGTTCACAAATCATAATCGATTTAATACAGTAAAATTTGAAACCCAATTTCATGAAACTAAAGTTTTTAGTTTGACTTCCAGAACCGCTTCCTCGTCCTTAAAAATCGTTTTTCAAAAGAAGTGTTTATGCAAGTTTTAAATTCGACATCAACCGTTTTAATTCTACAGTTCACTCATGAAATCCTTATTAAACGTATCGATATCGATCCAAAATAAAAAATGTAATCTCTCAGATTTCCCCTCAAATTTCCCCTTTTTTGACAGATTTAAGCTTTTTTCTTCAGATTTGAGCTTTCATCTCCTATGCTCTCAAGGCAAAAAAAGCTTAAATCTGAGGAAAAAAAAGCTTGAAAACGAGATTCACGACCACTTATTTAAAAGATGTTGGTAACACGACACATAGACAAATCGTGTAACGTTGCCGGGTCCTGTTGAATACTGAGCATTCTACACAGCAAAAAAATTCTTAAAGTACACGGAATCTAAAACACGAGTGATCTATTTTTTCTTGAGTGTAATTATAAAAATATGTAATTTTAAACTTCTTTCGATGTAATATTAGTCTATTTTCCAAAATTGAATAGAAATAAACTGTTTTGATTTAATTTTACACTGCATCGTGCAAAAATCAACCGGGCAATGAAATTTATATCTTAAATAGTGTAAAATTATATCTGTTTGATTTAAAATTGAATGCAAATATTTAAATTGTGCCTTTTTATATTCCAAGTTAGTTTGCGCGTCGGGCACAAAGTAAACAAGTCGGAAAATTATTCGGAAACGAGTCATTCAAAGGCGTAGCTACAGGAGCACTTTAAGAGTCTTTAAAGTAGTAAGTTTTTGAGACGTGAAATGAAGAATATGGTTGAAACTGATTAGTTTTCTCTCCATTACAGCATGGTCAGATTTTTCGCAGCGGCTGATATCCGGCCAGTGATTATCCGGGGAAACTTTTGTCATAACAATTCAAGTGCGCAGGATGCTAACCGAAAAATTATGATTTCCGGAACCATTCGAGGATGCTGATCATGCTGATTCGAAAATCATCCCCGTGCTGGGAATCATCGGATGCAACAACAATATCAGCCTGACGTTTTCCGAATGGTTTTTTAATGTTCAGTTTTGGAAATAAATGTGAATTAAAAATGAAACATGCGGCGTATTTATTCAAGACAAAAGCAAAAACCTTAATATTTAGAAAAAATATCAATATTAACGATAATAAATTTTAAAATTTACATCCCTGTGTATTTTTACACGACGGCTTTTGTGATCCAATCTCGTGCATTGATTTCGATCTAAATTTACATGCCTCAAAAATTACATGCTCGAAAAAAATACACCGTGATAGAATTTTACATAAAATCGATGTTCCGTTTTTGTGCATCGTTTTCGATCTAAATTTACACGAATTTTTCTTGCTGTGTAGGAGGCTTTTCATAAATTTGTTTTTGACAAACCAGAATGAAACATTTGTTTCGAAAAAAATGGGAAAAAAATGTTCTTTTGGGTAGCAAAATTCAAAGTTTTCCACAGGATCAACATATTTTCGTTTTTAAATGCCTATCTTCTGCTTATTGGGTTACCATATTAAGCAATGCTTTAAAGTGTGCACTGAAAAAAGGTTTAAATGAGTATAGAAAACTTTATAAAATAAAAAAATCAGCTATTTTGATTCGTTCAGATACTTCATGTGTTTATTTTTATCTTGAATTTCCATGGGAAAAGCCTGGATTTTTGTCTAATTTCCCCGGGTATTGTCCGGTTTTTTTTTATTGAAAATTTTAAAATACAATGCCCAGAAAAGTGCAAAAAAAAGATATTCGAAAAAGAAACTTTGAAGCTTGATTTCGATCTGTATTGTTTTCTCAATTAGTTTATTCTATGTACTTTCAATGTTTATAACCAAGTTTGGACTTATTTATTTTTTACCAGATTTTTATTGCCTAATAATTTTAAATTCAAATGTTTAAACATAAACTTTTTCGATTGACTAGAGTTTGATTATTTGAACAAGTACGATGATTAGAACTTGAATGATTTATTTAAAAAATTAAAAGAAATTATCCTAAATTTCGACAATAGATTCCATCAGCCTTTTTCTATGATGATCTCCTTTCTTCTCATCAACAAACTGAATTTGACTACACAAGGCAAACCTGGTTTTAAGTAATTTTGGGGCCCTGAATGCAAAAAGTTTTTTTTTCTGTCAGATCAGGTTTTTGAGATTACTTTTGAAAATATGTAAAAATTCATTAATTAAAATTGGGAACATAGAAAAGATTTCGGAAATTAAGGTTTTAATTCAAAGATCAACTTTTTCGATTAACGCGAGTAATTTTGACTAGAGGGAAAAAAGCCGTAGAATTTTTTTAAGTCAATTTTCATCAATTCTGCAAAATACGGGTATTTTAGCAAAATTTTAAAATAGGCTAACCAAGTGGAAAGCTCGATTTCCGTTGAAGCATGAGTCAATTAGTTTTGCGTCTTGAATAAAGTTGTTGAATAAGTTAAAAAAATTTTATCAAATACTGAAAGACTTTCTTGAATGATGTTAGATAGTTGTGATCTTACTATTCATATTTATCAAAAATGTAAAGTCAACTTTTTTTGTATTTCTGAACATATCCAAGCAAGATCTGAATTCTTGATTGGATAAAGGATAAGAAAATAGATTCAAAATCTGTATTTCGTTTTCATACAGGTTTGTAAGTTTATTAGTAATAAAAGATCGTTTTATTTAGAACTGATCATTTTTTTTTCTAAAAAGCTTCCTTTTGGTTCAAAACTCATCCATGATTTTTGGCAGTATTTTTGAACAACGTTTACATGAGTAAGTTTGAACTTTTAGGTATGGATAAATTGAAAATTCTGTACTGAAAAATTAACATTATTTTTGTTTCTTCTGTAGAGCCGAGCCTCCTGATGGGTTTTGTGCCAATTAAAAAATTCTCTAAAGAAAATTCCACACTTTCAACGAAGCTTATTAGATTCCAGGGTTTGAAATATTCAATAATGACTCAAAATTGACACAGTACATCTGATTTTTTTCAGACTCAAAATTTGAACCAAACCTAGGGTAATTTTCTTCTGAGTATGATTTTTTTAGTTTAATATTTTTTGCACTGATGAAATTTGTATGATGTACATTTGTGTTCAATGAATTTTCTTTATTTAGTTTTAATTCTGGTTTGTACAAAATATTTATTTTGATTATAATTTTGTATTCAGTTTCTGGTATTCCTATAGTATTGGGATTTGTGCAGAATATAACGACTTTTCAAGCAACTTTCTACCTAAAAATATGGAACATTTTTTTATATCATTTAAAATAAATTAGTTAACTATAGAGCTCTGAACAGTTAATTATTGAGTGTAATTTCAAGTTAATGTTCTGCAAAAGTTAAATCGATACATGAACTCGTAGATGAACAAGAAGGTGGGACTAAAAAAATGTGCTATTTAGAAAGTTTATGGAGACTACAATTCTATTTTCATTGCACACTTAAAGGCACAATTTTCTAATTTTCTGAGAAAAGCACTTTTTTGAGTCCATTTTATCAGGAAATTATTGGATAAACATAAGTCATTGGATAATAATTTCATGCTTAGCAATGACCAACATCCATTCAGAAGAAAAATATATCTTTTTGGACTCGGAGGATCAAGTGAATATAAATTTTGGAAAACTTTATCTTGAAAAAAAATGAGAGTTTACTATTGCTTTGAAAGTATAGCATTAAGAAGTTCAAGTTAAACTCTAACGATTGACATATTGGAATAAATATTTTTTTTATTTTTTTTTTCGTGTGGGAAACATTTTAAAATGATCATAAAAGATCGTAAAGTAACATTTTGTTAGATTTTCAAAAAAAAAAGTGAAATAACTCAAAAAGAATAATTTTAATTTTTTTTTGAGATACCAGTTTTGTTGTTTTATTCTGTTTGGCAAGTAAGTCTAAGGCATCTAAGTGAGACATCAGCTGCGAGATATAGCTGAGGAATCAAGTATCCCCATTCCCCCTACCTATTTTAATGTAATATTGTAATATAAATGTACCTAATGATAAAAAGTAAAAATTATAATATATTTAAAAAAAAAATCAACTTGATTGATTTCTTCTTTCTATTTTTCTATGTTTCGATTCTGTGAATAAAATTCAACAATCGCTATAAGCTCCTAATGGGAGGAATCGATTGAAGGCAATCTTGCCAGTGGAAAAATATAAAATAAAACAACGCAAAAGCGGAAGTAAAGTGTATGAAGAACAGCAACAGAAAAAAAACTTCCCAGTAAACACGTCAAATGGCTCCCAGCAGGAAATATCGCTCTGCTGGGGCCACACCGTCTGAAAGTGCACCAGAAAAGGGAAGAAAGTTTTAATTTTTGTGAATGAGAAGAAAATTGCATTACACAGAGATTGGCTGCCAGCTTGTGGGACTTCGCCTTCGTCTCGAGTTTGGGGGTTGGTTTTCTCCACCGGTTTTCTTTTATGGTTAAGGGCACAGTCTCAACTCTCCAATGATAAAAGGGTTGCCCTAGGTCCAAACAGGTTTTCCTCGAGAGCTATTGCAGAAATAGGGGTGGAAAGCTTGTCGAGTGTAAACTTTTGAGGAGGAGACTGCATGTAGTGGTTCAGTACATTTTCCTTACTTGACAAGCACTCGAACTGGATTTGTGGTTGTTGCACCACTTTTCTGGCAAAATGGAGTCACGTCCATGTTGTTTAGTATGATCGCATTAAATAACGAGCTCTTTTTTCTTTCTACTTTCAGGTACGTTGAATTGTGAAGTCATTCGTAAGTAAATAAATTGTTCCGATACCGTCGATGATGGGCAAAACTAGATTCTATTTGATACAGGACACAGACAGATATTCACTTTCCCTTTTTTTTATTGATTTTGATCCATCAACATTAAACAGAAAACTCAAATTAGTCTAAATTTTCTTTCGCTATCTTTAAACATAAATCATGCTTGCGAATAAAGAATAAAGATTAATAAATTTTGACTTAATGGATTTAAAGTATTTTTTGTTATTGAAACAACCCGAATCTTATTTTTCGATGAATTTTCAATAATATTCAAAAAGTTTTGTAAGGTCAATTTTGTGGATTTGTTTTCTTTTCATAATTGAAACTTTTGCGAGAACTTGTATTTCAAGACTCATCCGAGACATATCACAAACAAATTCCAAAAAATCTTGAAACAATTTCGAAGCTATCTTACAAGTCAGTAGTGGGGACGATTTCATCCCCAAGGAAGTGGGAGGAAACCCCGAGGGAACAGAAATCCGCTGGATCCGATTGTATCAAATTTCAGCAAAAACTTTGAACTAAATGACAGCCCAATAAAAAGGGATGTTGAATCGGTTGAGCAAAAATAGAAACCGAGAAACGTAACTGGGATCTTGGAAAATAACGAAGAATTCTGATGGGGTTTGGGTGAAGATGGGAGGATCTCCCGAAAAAAAAATGAAGATAGAAACGTATCTCAAGAAAAGCTCAAAGTTTACCATCCGGTTAGTTAGAGCGGAAGAAGAATGAGAGATCGGTGTATGAGAAGTTGAGAGAAGCAGAAAAAAAATGAACGAGGATAAAATGAGGGTGCCAAAGTGATTCCAGAGTTAGCAAAGATAAGTTATAGGAAAACTTTTCTCGCTAATGGGATGCAATTTGAGAACAGCTCCACCACTTTTTGGGGAAGGTGGATTGAGGAACGGAATGGGACGGAAAAAGGTTTCGATGTTCCACTTCACGTGCTACAATAGCGCTTCGGTTGTGCTGACGGGAACTTTTAAAACGATATACGGAGATGGTAGGTTTAACTATTTCGAATGTGTGCTATACGTTCGATTAATGTTAGGTTTACTGACTCACAAAATAGTAGGTTTTTATGTTTTAAAGACAAACTCTTTTTCACGTAACTTAGGCAAAATCATACATGAATATGAAAGTAAATTTTGATCGCTGGAGGATCAATAGGGGAGAGGGGGCTAAATTGGCATACTAAGGAGAATACTCATTTAATCCAATATCCTAATATAAAAATGTCTGAAAACAATATGCACATGAGCAGATATCTGTTGTTAAAATATTTTACAATTTTTAAGAAAATGGTTAAATAATAAAAGTAGTCAAAATTGCTGCTTTTGGCAATAATTTAGCTCCTTTTGCAGTGTTCGGCATCGCTAACTGAAAAGTTAGCGGCGCTAATTAGATCGCTAACTCGGTCAAAGTTAGCGATCGCTAATTAAAACCGCTAGACGTTGCGTAGAAGTTATCGATCTATAAGCGCTAATCGCTAATCGATAGTAGAAAGTTTTTAAAATGATAAGGAAAACACAAATTTTGCAGCCTTTTTTTTTATTATAATATTGACCAAAAAAGTTGTTAAAGGATATCTATTGGGGCAGTTTAGGAACTAATTTTGTAATATTTCTGTCCATATCAGTTGCGTCTGTCCACTTTTAGTTTTTGTCGGCGTATTGACGTATTTTCAAATTATTCACCTGTTTATCAATTTTTTTTCATCAGTTAATAAAAATATTTTTTTTAGGTAGATGTTTTGTTTTGTCCGAAATAGTTTCTCATCTTTTTTTATATTAATACTCAAAAGATTTATTGATTTATTGACTTTTTTGTTCTGGAAATTTAAATTTTTCACAACTTTTTCATCTCTTTTATATTCAAAGAAGGCTTATGATTCAGACATAAATTCAAGTGAAGGCGCATTTTCCTATGATTCCAGTCAAAATTGAGATCGAATAGCTTCTGAAATCAATCTTTACTTCCATAAAGATCCAATTTAAATACCTGATCGGATTCAAAAATTTTATTCTGATAATGCCGAATTTATGATCTTGGCCAAATTAACACTTCAAAAAGGTAGCCCGAGCAGACTTTGATCCCTAAATCGATAGCAAACAGTAACTAAAATGAGCTATCAATGCCAAAATGATAGCAAAATTTAGTGTTGTATTTTCTTGATAGCAAAATAAGGTTTCATTAAAGCATCAATATACTGATATTTGAAAGCAAACTAATACCAAAGTAAAGCATCAATAGCAAAATGTTAGCACAATTTGGTGTTGATGTTACTACGATAGCTTTATAAGGTTTTAATAATTTATGTAGATCAGTAAGTGAGTGCAAAATGATCGCATAATTTGGTATTATATTTTCTGTGACGAAAAATCAATTTTTAAGGTTTTTGTAATTAAATCGAACTGAAACAAAAAAAAAGGATTTTTCTCGTTAGCACTGTAGTGCGCGCATATTTTGTGTTGATTTCCCTGTTATATATTGCAAAACTACACATTTGCCATAAAAGTCTACCAAGGATGGATTTGTAGTTCAAATACAAATTAAACTACCAGATAGAAATTGACAATAGGAATCATTTTTCATTATAATAATCATCTTTAGTTATTTAGTATGTTTTAAGCTAATCGATATTTCGACAGGAGTTTAACAATTAAAAGGCTTTGTTAAAAAAAAGATTTTTTTTATATTATTCCCCTATTAGTCAAGTAATGAATATTATTATCTACATAACTGCAAGACTAATACCTTAGCTTTGACAAATTTGTTTTAAATGCAATTTTATGCTTAGAACGTATAATAAAAGAGTTACAGCGTGAAATATGAAAAAAAGAAGATGAAGAAGGTTTTGCAATAAATACAAGCCACCTTACACGCGTGTTTGACAAATTAACCATTTTTTTTAAAAAAAGGAGCAAATTTCAAATGTAACTATCATGAAGATCATTTTAGCAAAGTTATCATTATAGTAACTAAATTTGATTTAGCTATTTGTTAATTGAAATTTATGATTTAAATAAATGCAAGCGTGTAGCAAACTCGACGCACTTTCGTCACTGAGATTTTATTAAGGAGATTTTGAGTAAAATGTTAGCTTAGTAGCTCCCTTAAATTTAGACTCCCATTTCCAAAACTTTAAATTATACCGATAGCTTTTGAACATTCGACGTTGGCGACGCGAAGTCCTTACTGATAAGAGTGCTACCATAGAAAATGAACAGCCACTGCTTTGCCAGTTTTTATAACACCAGTGAACGGTGCTGATTCAACTACCCCAAATCCAAAGTTAAGAATTTGATTTTGATTTTTACCCTTCTTTAAACTTAACTCGAGTAAAAACATGTTACCGTGTATTTGCAAATGTAAACAAAATAAAATCCGTTTCTGTTGTGAGCGACTTCTCGTAAAAAGTTCTGTTTTCCACTGCCCGGGGGTTAAATCATCACTGGAACCAGTCTGAATGGTGAAATCTACCACCGTTTACAAGTGGTCATGTCATGGTGATGTGTGAATCTGTTTTTTCTGATGCCATCCGATTGGCTTATTTGAAGGTGTTGGAAAACTTTCAAACGCAATTACGATGTGCGCGAACACTCCGAAAGTACTTCCAAATATGGGAGTCGATAAAATACATCAAACTAGATATATACAATGAGAACCAGGTATAAAAAGTATAGCGGCTTTGGAAGGATGGTACCCACCTATGGATTTGTCAGTATTCAAACTGACGTAGAAACAGTACCGGTAACCGAAACAGGTATTAGGCGTATTTGGTGTTTTACCAAGTGTCAGCTTTGTTTGGTTATCTTTTCCTAGATTTGGCAGTGGAAACAGTATCCGGCCCTTCAGCATTTCCATTTGAAGATTCACGGACGAAAAACATCAAGTAATTTCAATGAGGCCTATCGCAAACAGGACCGAATTCTTCGGGTTGGGAATGGAACATTTGAGGCGTTTTCGAGCTCGCAACGAGAAATGTCTCAGGTAAGTTCTGAATATGAATCCCCTGGATTTTCGTTAGATTATCGAACTGAACTTCAAAAAGAAATATTCTTGATTTTAGTTATTTTTCGATGTACAAAATTATGCAGTAGGCTCGTCATTAAAAACTGTTGTTTAACGTTCAGATCATTTGTTATGAATTAACCAGGTGCTTTCTGCAGTGTAGCTGAAACCAAGTTAAATTAAATGTTCATTTTATGTTGCATAATCAAAGGCGATTTTTCTTATGCATGGGTTTGAATGTTATACACTACCAAAATAGCCTTTGTTTATGCAACTTAACCTGAAATATCAATTTAGCTTGGTTTGAGCTACACTGCAAAAATTACAAGGTAAATTTTGAAAAAAATTTTTTTATTTATTTGGAGTCTTTGACTACTGTCATACAGACTGAATATTTAGTCCTTCAAATTTCTAGCACGATACCTACACAAAAACTTGTTTGCCCTAACCAATATATAACAGTTGAAGTATCTAACACAAAACCAACAGCCCTTTTTTTCACACACAGTGTGTGTCGTTGTATACGACACACAAAAACATGTTTTGGTTTAATTTATAAAAAAAACAAATAATTTCAATAGGTATGTCATTTAAGTATCCAACACAAAACCAATTTCAAGGTGACTTAATTATATGAGGCCAAACAAGTCTATTAACATATACCTACTTATCAAATTCAACTTTAATTTCCACTTCAGTGCAACGGCGTTTTAGCCAATTACACAATTGTGATGCAGAGGACATTGTACCCGTTCGGAGGTAGACATTCATGTAAATTGATAACACGTTGCATAACTTAAGGCGACTCTGGTTTCTCGAGCAAACTTTTTTGTCAAAATGAAACCAGATGCTATCACGTAAGGTGGATGTAGTAGTCAATCAAGCTAAGCTAAGCTAAAATGAAACCAAAAGCTATCACGCCATGAAAACCAAATTTGATTTTATTTTGGCTGACTTAAGGAGATATACAGCAAAAATATATAAAAAAAGAATCAAACACGGAAAGCAAAGTAAGGCAAATTTTGCTTTATTTCAAACCATAATTACACCTCGTTTTGCTCTCGTTTTTTGAAAGCATAATGATGCCAAATATTGCTATTATTGAAAATTATTTGATGCTTTATATTGGCATCATTATGCTCTCCAAGCTCTCAAAAAACGAGGTGTAGTTAGGGTCTCAGTTTTAGCAAAATTTGGTTTCACTTTGCTAACCAAGTATGAAAATTTGTGCTCTCATTTTTGCTGTGTACCACCTTATGTCAAGCAAAATGAGAGCAAATTTAACTCTCAGGGCGTGATAGCAAAATTTGCTAAAATTTTGCCATAAAATCTGCTCGGGAGCGTTCTTCAGTTAGCGGAACTAAAAATTAGCGTAACTTTCATATCCGCTAGCTGAAGAAAAATTTAGCAAGAAAACAAATTCGCTAACAGAAAGTTAGCGGACTAATTAGCGATTAGCGGATTAGCGTTTTTGTGCCGGACACTGACTACTTGCAATATTTGCGTATGATTTGATTGAATAGCATGGTGATAAGCATACGTCAAAGCAAAAATTTAGGTGAAATTTTAGAAAACACAAGTTTTTTAAAATAAAACAAAGTATGGGATTCCATTTTAGGATGATATTTCGTTTATTTGATAATTTTGTCAGATCAGTATAAACCCCCTTTATATCACTGAAAAATTATTATTAGAGTAATGACTTAATATTTCAATGGTAAAATGATGACATTTTTCTTAATAGAGGCATTGAAAACTTGTCTCTTTTTCCAACATTGTATCATTTCTAACTTAAATAAAAAGCTACAATCATATCTGTTTTGATCTGTAGGTTCGATTTTTAAAGTCGAATATATCTTCAAAAAATGGTTCAAAACCTTGTTTGAATTTTTTATTTTATTTTACTTTGTACATATCTTATCAATTCAAAAATGATCATGGCTTGTGTCAAAAGCGTACTACCCTTAAACTGGCTTGATTGAATATGTTGATTTAAAGGTCGTTTTTTTTTCAAACGTCTGTATGCGAATAAGGGTGTGTCGAATTGCAACTTTTTTCGAATTGCAAAAACCCTATAATCGAAAAAGTTTTTAAAGTTTTCAAAGTTTGTTTTTGGTCGAATTGAACCATAAAATTTTTAGCAGATTTTTAAAATGATATTTAAGAACCCGGGTTTCGATGTGAAGTGTTGTGTAAAAAAAAGCGAAAGTTTGTTCGGAAGTCACTTTTTTGGTTTTTCTTGATATATTTTGTTCTCATGCGATGCAAATGAAACTATATGGAGTTTACTGGAAAATTTTCTGGCTATAACATTTCCCAGCACGGGATAGCAGTAGGAGTAGCGAGCAAATAAGTGTGGTAGATAATACCGAGCAACCACACAACCCCACCCCCACCTCCATGAGAGTCTAAAATGCCAAGCAAAATGTTCTTCTGTATACTCAAAATTACGAGTTCCCAATAAAATTTTGATGACCGACTAAAACTATACAAGAGTAACAATATCTCTTCAGGAATAAAGACAAAACCTAAATCTTGTCCCAGGTCAATCAGTTTTTCTAAAAATTTCTAACTTGTTGATAGAAATTTGTACCCGAATATCTTATTCAAATGGGATAAGACTAAACTTGCCAAATCACTCGGATTTTGCCAGAATTTTTACTCTCGATTTGCAAAATAAAACAAAAATTTAAATTGAGTCACGAAAATGATGTATTTTGCATCTTAAGTTTTTGGGTAAATTTTAACAAAATTATATGAACGTTTTTTGAAAGCGCAATATGTGGTTTGAAATTGATTGATGTATTTCGATAAACTAAAGTTAAGTGTTTTTCTTCATGGTTTTTGATTAAAAATTTTTATATTGGCGGAAATTGGTAAAAATATCCCGGATTTGCACGGCCCAAATACTAGCGGAAAAATAATTTAAATTAAAACTCAATGTTTGTGATGAGAGTTCGGATTCTGTATCCGGTTTATTGTTACTCAACTTCAGTTTGGATAATCATTGCGCAAAAACCCTGATTCGAATCTCGATTCTGGATTTCATACTTCTATATTTGAAACTCATCATTTTGGAATATTAAGAGAAAGTATTTAAAATTACACACTATTTTTGAGATTTGAAATTTTTACTTTATGTCTTATGCAGAATTGGTACTAATGAAAGTTTCATAATGTTTATCCAGAATTGAAAAAGTTCAAACAGTTTTATCATTTGCTATTTTAATTCAGATTCACAAGTTCAATTTCGAATAAATAACTGAAGAATGAATTAAAATTTAAAGTAAAAAGTTCAGAATTCAAAAATGAGATTTCTGGTTGAAAATTCTGATCAAAACATCGCTTTTTGGCTCATAACTGGTGATAATTATTTGTTGTGACCACACCTTCAGAAGCGCAAGAAAAGACATCTTGTGCTATTGATGATCAAAACTTAAGAGAGATTTTATTTGAATTTCATATTTAAGTACAACTTTTCGCGCCCTTTATGAACAAAAGATTAATGTTAACAATAAACAACTGGCAACATTAGGTACGTTCATTATAGCAACAGTTCAAGGGGTTCTCGGAAAACAATAAGGTTACATAATCCAAGGTGACCAATATTAACGAGATCGATCATTATTATCTAGAGCTTAAATTCCAAAAACCATTTCCAAAATCGCAATTTAGATTTCGAACTCATGTTTAAAAGGCAGTACTCAGATTCGGAATCAAAGTTAAAAACTCAGATTCAACTCCAAGTTAAATTTTAAAATCAAACTTAAAATATTAATGCGAGCATTTTACCAAGGATTCATATTACAGGCGATCGCAGTTTCAAAATTTTGATTCTGGATTCAAAATGAAAATTTTATATTAAATCAGAGTCAATTTGAAACACAAACCAGAAGAAATCAGAAATTTAAAATACGATTTTAAGATTTTTTTTTTATTTCACGGGATTATAATAATGAAATAAATTATCAATGGTAATTTATGAGGCCAAAGAACTTGTATTTTATTTTCAAGCTGATATTCAACTGAAAACATATTTTACAGGTTTTTTGTTTAACATTATTTATATTGCAGATTCTTCTTGAAAAAAGTTCTAACTAAAATCTTTAATTTAATCGAGAAGAAAATAAATCTGATTTGAACCGCAAACTTAATGTCTTACTTTTATTTCTAAATATTTGATTACTTTTTACCAATGCCTCAAATTGTCATGCTCAAAAAGAATTAGCTTACTACTTTCGAATTTCAGTAAATATAAAAAGTTTTTCTTTGAAAACTCCCTTTTTTTAATTTTTTGGCAAATCAGCAAATTCTAGAACTTGTTTTCGAAAATAATTTGAATTTGAATTTTATATAATTTTTCCTTATGTATGCATTGTTCAAGCAAAAATGTTATAGGAAAAATATTGTCACCAAAATCCCCTCCATGAGCCGGTTCTTCCTATGGCCTTGGTTCTTGGTATCTTCAAAGAAAAACTGTTAATTAATCATGTGCAAACATTGCGGAATTGTTTAAAATTTTCTCAAAAATGAGAGCTCTGGTTTGAGCTGCAAAATGCAAAATTTAATTATCATCTTATAATACAAAATCTTGAATTTTCTAATTCAGAAAAATTTCCGGATAGATATTTTAAATAATTTTCATTTCATCATTGATCGTCTGGTTTGAGCTTCATCGAGAAATATTTACCTTATGACAATTGAGGAGTATCATGAAGATTTGATACATAGAAAAAAATCCAAAAAAATCAATAAAAAAACTAAATCCAAATTTCATAGAGATACATGCATAAGAGTTTAAGAATTCAAAACTTATAATCATATTATATTCAGAACCACCATTCAGTGTCTAAAATCTAAATAATTGATTCGAAACAAAATATGATTTGAATTTGAAAACAAGATATTCAAAGTTACAATTAGAGCCGAAGCAGAAAATTGAAACAATATTTCAAGTTTTCATTCCGATTTTCTAGTTTTTATTGAAGTAGTATGATATGGGGCCCGGTGTAATCTCGTCGTGATTTTTTTTCCAATTATCACTAGATTTCGTTGAATCTTCTTTTTTTTGGATGGGGGGAGGGGGTATCGCAAACAAAAGTGACATGTTTGAATAATTAGAGAGCTGATCATACAAATGGAATCAAATTTGGCATGGGAGTGTATTTGGTTACGGGAAAAGTTTCTTAAAAAGTTTGATACCCCTATCTCCTTCAAATGGTGAGATAGGAAGTGGAGAGGGGGTTCCCATACTATTTTTTGCATAACTCGAGAACTAATCGAGCAAATGGAACCGAATTTGGCATGGGAGAGAACCCAAGCAACCAAAAGTTCGGATAACATTCCTCTATCAGGTTTAATCAACTTAATCGAGTATGCTAATACAACTTCTTTTCAGCTCAATTTTTAAGTAGTTAAACGAACTTTAAAGTTGAAAAAAAGTTCGCATAAATCGTCAAACAACTTCTAACCAGCTTCAAAATCCACTTTATAAGCAGCATAAAAAATCGAAAAAATTACTCTTCCGCTCCTTCAATTGCCTTCTCAAGTCTGCTATTTTGATTCATATTAATCAACTATATTTTTTACTAACTCACATTACATTTAAAAAACATGTTCTTACCAAGCCTCGAACCCGAGCTCACCGCTTGAAAGTTGAGATCCATACTTGTTGCCCTATATGAACATCATGAGTAGGCAACGATTTTACTCGATG
Organism: Uranotaenia lowii; assembly: GCF_029784155.1. Taxonomy (NCBI): domain Eukaryota; kingdom Metazoa; phylum Arthropoda; class Insecta; order Diptera; family Culicidae; genus Uranotaenia; species Uranotaenia lowii. Next base: position 187,206,669 of record NC_073692.1, on the reverse strand, counting down.
TGATGATTTTCTTTAAAACGACTTTCAGGTTCTTTATTTCTACTTAATTTCCACTTTCAAGCTGTTAAAAAGTTCCTCCGGAACTTAATGTGTACTTCATATAGTTGTTTCCCAAGTAACGATGTGTTTATTTATGCAAACACGTGTTGAAGTTCGAAAAAAGTAGATTTTAGCCTTTAAATCTACTTCAAAGTTTCTATAATACGAAGTTTCTTTTGAACGCCCGTTGGAACTAATTTAAAACTTTCGAGTTTACAAAATAGTACAACAGAGACTTTTTACGAACTATTGAGCTGTACAGAAAGACTTGCAACCCTTTGATAGCTACTTGATTTTGAAAAAATGAGAAGTACGTAACAAGCAGGCGTGGTCCTATGGGGGGGTGATCGGGGTGATCATCCCCCCAAGCGGCAAAAAACCGTTATAAAATACCAGCAAAAGCTCGAATTTCTATAAAAAGTTGGAACTTTTATTAGTAGATGTGCTTTTAAATTTTCAAAATTTTCCACTCCGTGGGAGTGTTTCTTCAGCAAAACAGTTAATTTATCACTTAAAAGGCTCAATATTGAAAAAAGTCGGACCACCAAACTTAAGCAGCTGTGACTTGTGATTCCCTGGACTGAATTATACCAAATAACTTTTGTTGATAAGTTACTCAACCAAAGTGTGTTGTTGAGTTTTGATTTTGAATTTGCTATTAATGAAATGTAGAGACAACTGTTTTTAAATTGTCACTAATTTCCCTCATATGCCTAGTTAAATTAACACGAACAAATTGTCATAAATTTTAAATTTGGTTCAAATTCAGTGCTTTTGAATTCAGGATTTTGTTTTGAATTTGAAATTTGAAATGACAAATTTGAAAAACTCATATAGGGGGGTGAATATGGTTATAACACTTAAATACTTGAAATATTTGTTCTGCTGTCATCATACATTTATTGCCTTCAAAATGCAGTTTTTTTTTATTTGCTCAGATTTAGAAGGAAACAATAAAAAAATCTTTAAACTATAAACGTACGAAATCATGTGATTTTCAATTTTCTTTATTTTTAGAAATTTCTATCATGTTTAATGGATTAACAGATCTTGGTCGTTCTAAGAAGTAAAAAAACCTTTGACCTTGAAGTGTTAAATTGCCTTTATTGTAAGAAATTTAAATTTTAATAAAGTTATCCATCGGAGTGTTCAGTTTTCCAGTAGGCGTTTAAGAAACGTATGACTTCAATTTTCTAACTTTCTAATCTTTTTTTTGTCTTTTAGTCACCAATATTTCTTCAAATTCAATCGTAATAAACAACAAGTGTTGATGCCGGATTTAATTCATTTTTGATGAAGTTTTGAGCAGCGAAAGGTGTTTCTTCCCATTAGGTGTTTCAAAATATTTCTTAAATTGAAGGAAAATTATCAATTCAGAATCAGGAAAAATCATTATAATAAAACTTTACTTTAAGAACATAAACAAATGCATATGTGAAATTTAAATATAAATTTTAATTTAAAATTATATTTTTTTCTTTTGCTTACAGCTGGTTTAGGTGTCTAATGCTAACCTCATTTAAAAATCTAAAGTCATGCTATTTTTCACTTGCGTTTATAAGGAATCCATGACTTATTGCTAAACAAGAATTTAGATTCTGAATCACAGTAAAGATTCTCTTTCGCGAGTTTTTATCACCCTCAATTTTCATCATTCAAATAGGAATAGTAAACTTAAAATTAATAACCTATATAATGAAATTCAAAAACACAAATTTAAATTTCAAATCTGATTTTATTTAATTCTGTTTGAAATGTATCACATCAAACATTCATAGTATGAATGACCATGAAAAAACTACACTGCCAAACAGAAATCGAACATAAAATATTCATAGTAAGAGTTTAAATTAAAAAAAAAAACTTCTCTTGAGATTTCAGCAACAATAAATCGAAAAAAGACATAATGTGTTATGATTTTTGCGTTCCCTCTGAGTTCTTAGAGCCAAAAAGAAATAAAAAAGTATTTATAGAAGTTTTTTCAATATGAAGGAATTCATCTCCAGAACCCACAATCTGCATTCAAAACTATAACACAAGAAAACAAAATCCATATTTTCCGAGGTGCAAAGAATTTGAAAACTGATTTCGACTTATTTAGGAGCACTAAATACAAATTTGTATTTTTTATCAGCTCTTGTTTCCGGTATAAATTTTTAAAATACATGGTTCATTGAAAAAATTTGTGCATTTTAGCAATAGTGTAAAATATCAAAAAGATTAAAAAAAAGGTTTTAATCTAATGATAAATTTTCATAAAGACTGTGAGTAATTTACCATGAGAAAAAATTATAGAAGTAAGTATCTTTCCCCATTTTGTAAAATACGAAGACTATCTAGACGAAATCTGTATTGTTTTTTTTCCGGGAATTTGTCAATTTTTGGCATTCTTCCCTCTAATCTGTATCGTTGAATGAATAAAGGATCATGAAAAGATTTTACAAATTTTTTGTTGTTTATGTAGGTTCCTGATTGATCGATTTCACTCTAAACTGCTAATTTTTAAAATTACTAAATGCCTGAAAATAAGAAAGGAGAGAAAAAATCTGTCAAAAAATCGAGTTTGAGTCGCAAAAATCTTCCAAAATCAGTTTGCCTCGGTTTTAATTTTTCCCTTGTGAATAAAAACTATTCCCTTATAATTTCATAAGGCAATCTATCATACTAAACAGTCAGAAGATCTTTTAGTGATTTTAAACCTACACGCCTGGATTTCAAGATCTACAGCAATTATGTCACCGATACTGCTTTCAGCTGATCTACACAATAAAACTGAAGTTTTTAGTTAAATTTATGCTTAAGGTTTGATATTCTGAATCTAAAAGCTTGGCTATTTCAATTGCAAATGATTGAGACTCTACACTGAAGAAAAGTAGATATTAACCCTTCGTTTCATGATTTTTTATTTTTCCTCAAAAATTATTTTAAACAGTTGGAAATGATGCGTACATCAAGAAAAAAAATTAAAATAAAATACGATTTTTCCATTTTTCCATACATTAATTGTTGCAAATTTGTTACTTTATGAAACGAAGGGTTAACATTCAAAATTAACCGTTTATTTCATAGTTTATAATTTTTTATAATTCAAAATTATTTTAAAAAAAATGGAATTTTGTGAAGGCACCTTCATTAACAATAAAAAAGAAATAATCACTTTTTTATAATTTATTTGTTGTAGTACAATTAAAATTGAAAATTTAGAATGTTAGTTTTAAATTAAAGAGCAAATAGAATTAGGTTCCAGAAGCTTCATATTCAGAAACTGATTTGAATAATTGTTTTTTTTTCTAACAAATAATAATACTAAATTTCGAAATCACGATTCAGTAAAATACTTCAATGAAGAATTTAATGCCCATATGTTATGTATATTGATTAGTTTGTCGGCCTTATCGGTAAAAAGTAGAATACTTTCGATAAATTTTAAAATATCAGAGCTCTAATATTTGGAAGCCCAGGAAAAAAAATCAAGATAGCTTGGAAATTTTTGTCTACATTCTCATCTCTCAACAACGTATGTATTATTTTCATTGAAAAAATTACATTTATAACGAGAAATTCTTTAGAGAGCTCTTAAAGTGACAATTTTAAAATACCAGATATGCCCACAAATAAAAAAAAATATCAACATTTTTTTGCAGTGAATATTATAGATTCGCTGATTGATTTATAAAAGGATGTGTAAGTTGTGTAGAAGGATATTAAAATGAGTAGATATATAGAGAAATTGTGATAAAGTTTTCATTATTCATCTCTTGTTTCATACTTTTTTAAATACCTGTTGTATAGTGCAAGTGCAATTCATGGGGGAAGGAGGAGCAGTGTGCAGCTTATATTGTAGACTCATTTGCAACTGACAATCCCCCCCCCCCCCCCCCGCAACCCCTTTCCCCCCTTTCACTCACTCAAATGATTGTTTTTTCACCAGATATTAACGTTCCTTCATTCATATTGACTGATATTTGAAAATTGGAATATCACCCCCCCCCAAGAGCCAGCTCTAGGACCGCCCCTGGTAACAAGTAGATTGTTTTTCTTCATACAAACTTTAAAGTTCCCAAAAAGTAGAAACAGAAACCAAAACAGTACTTTAGAGCTTTTTTTGAGTATTGGCTGAACTTGATAAAGAATGAAGTTCCATGGACCTCGAAAAAGCATTTTGAACAGCAAAAAAGTTCCACAGAACTTTTGTACAGCTATATATGAACTTATTAGTTCGTTCCTTAAGTGATATTCGAACTTTTGGTTGCTTGGGAAGGGGAAACGAGAAATGTTTTTATGATAGTTTGAGACCCCTCCCTCCTTCAATTGGAAACTTTATGCCGTTATATAGAGAACTTCTCACAAAATCTATTTACATATAAAATTATGTAGGTTAATTATTCTATTCAAAGTTACTTCAAATTAATGCCATGAGTTAACACATGTCGAATTCTTATGTCCATCACTGTAGGTAATTAAATGATAATTGTGTATAGATTGGCTGAGAGCAAAATCCATATTTAAAAACTTTCAAAGATTTTTAAACGAAACAGGAGAGGCAGTACGGTTCTATCTAACCATTTATCAGGAAACGTATAATTGTTGTATAAGCCATGAGCCCCGCCATGATTCCACCCAAAACCACTTCGCGACTTCTTCTCCCCACACGTTCTTCCGGATGCTGCATGATCGTCACAACAGCATGCAGCAATCCTTTCCTTTCCCTTCATGGACGACCGGAATCGGATCAGCAGATCACACCAGAATCGAGATGGTCGGTGGACGGAGGCTGTCAATCATCCGCGTGCCCCAACCTCAAGCAAAGGCTCGTGTGACTCCATCATCCGTCAGAACCAGAAACCCACTGCTGGCTGGCTGACTGGCTGGCTGACTGAATGAAGGTCCTCCTGATGTTGGGATGCCATCATTGTCGTTTCCCGCCCAAGAATCCTACGTGAATTGGTGGCAAGTTTTTTACCGGAGGGGATTTTTTTTTATTATCTGACAATTTGCGCCGGGGGTCTTCAGATTTTCCCCAAAATTGAAAATTTGGTTCATTTTTGTGACTTAAAAACACATGTAATTTTTCAGATTTCTAACATTTTTATTTTTTGAGTTAGCTTCGGTTAGATTTTTTTGTAAATAAAAAATAACCATTTTTCAAAGCTACATAACTCTGTTGTTTCTCAACGGAAATAATAAAATAGCACATCAAAATGCATTGAAATTTTATCAGCTTTCCAAATAGAATAGTTGAAAAACATTAAATAATGACCTTCAACATGAAAAGTTGTAAATAAACTTTAAATGGCTTCTAAAAGTACCGTCTGCACCACCGAATATTTTGCAAAAAATACCATTGTATAGCTCGATTCATGATGCAACTTTCATCTGAAGACACCAAAGTGGGCCATTAACACCTTGAAGAGTTATGAAAGAAATAATGACAATAAATCTCTTTTTTTGCATCGAAAACAAACAATGGTCGAACAACTGCACTCACATATGGAGATAGCAAGCACTTCTAACCTAACAACATGGAAACAAAAGAACTTACCAAAGCAGGTAAAAAACACTACTTTTTCGTGCTTTGTAGAGTGTTTGCAGCAAAACTGACTTCAAATTTTAACCAAAATTCTGAGTATCGTATTGTTTAAGTGATATAACTAATAATGGGAATGTTGCTTTTACAACCTAGTCATATATAACTATATAACTTATTAATTTTTCGATCAAAGATCATTGTGAAGCATAATCAATGCCTAAAGTAGAAGGTTCAATACCTGTGTTTGGGATTACAAAAATGTGATTAAAAAAATGAAATATAGACGTGCTTTACATAGTTTTTATATCGGGAGCTAAGCACTGGACACCAAAATCCTTTCCCATTGATCAAAAAAGTATGATAAAGTGGCACAAATGTTGTAGAAATAATCAAAGAGCTCAGTATGGCCAGCCCAGGCTGTAAAATGATGAAAATATGATACTTTTACCGTATTCGTTTTCTACATTCGCCCAGTTTTGAGGTTTACCATACTAGAACGAACATAATTCGTCGTCAGTGTTTTGCTACCTCGATCGCTCACACACGAATCTCCAGTGTTCCACCGTCCATTTTAAATCAAATCTGGGGAATTACGGATGCAAAAATTAGCGCATAAACTTCTAAAAATGACAGTAAAATGTGCATAACTTGTTGTGACCTGGTGCAAAACTGGGTATAAACGAATACGTTATTAGATTTTTGGATATAACATGAAGTCAGTTAAGCTGCAACAATCTACCGCCCCTTCTTTCATAACAGTCCCATATACAAAAATAAGCAAGCGAGACAATCAGCTTTTTCTGTTTTGGAATATATTTTTAAATTGTTACCACCACTTTCAGCATAAACGAAAATCGTTTCTAGGTTGTCATAATAAATCGTTAGGCCTGAAATTTTCGAAATGGAGTTATTGGTAAGGTCGAGAGCACCATTTTTATTCATTATGGAACTGTTAATCGGCCATATTTAAAACCTTTTTCGAATCTACTAGCATAACAGTCCCATACAAAATATATTTTTCTCACCAAGCTACCTTCTAAGACTTAATTTGATCATTTTTGAACTTCTAAATGCAATTGTCAGAAAAAAACATACTTTTGCAAAAAAATATCATGAATTCCACATTGTAAGTTGAATCTTTTTACGATTTTTGATTGCATCCGATAGTTTTTCGCTCAGGAAGTCATTTCTAAGAACGTCAGACCTGCCTTCGAAAACTAGTGTGCATCATTCGACATCAAGTGAGTTAAAAAAATGTTTAAATGATTCAAAGCAATAAACCAAAGACTATTTTGCCGAAAGAAACATTGAAAAGTAATCAAATCCGTGGTATTTCACATATGGGACTGTTATTCAGGTATATTACATATAGGACAGCCACGAATTGATATTTTTTTTCGAAATTTCTAGAACAAAATATTTTTTTTTTGAGTCTTTTATGTTGAAGCCTTATGTTGACCTAAAATGACGAAAATTCATATGGGACTGTTATGCGAGTAGGGGCGGTCTGAAAAGGACGAAAAAATAGTGTTTTTTACCTGCTTTGATAAGTTCTTTTGTTTCCATGTTGTAAGAAGTGCTTGCTATCTCCATATGTGAGTGCAGTTGTTCCACCATTGTTTGTTTCCGATGCAAAAAAAGAGATTTATTGTCATTATTTCTTTCATAACTCTTCAAGGTGTTAATGGCCCACTTTGGTGTCTTCAGATGAAAGTTGCATCATGAATCGAGCTATACAATGGTATTTTTTGCAAAATATTCGGTGGTGCAGACGGTACTTTTAGACGCCATTTAAAGTTTATTTACAACTTTTCATGTTGAAGGTCATTATTTAATTTTTTTCAACTATTCTATTTGGAAAGCTGATAAAATTTCCATGCATTTTGATGTGCTATTTTATAATTTCCGTTGAGAAACAACAGAGTTATGTAGCTTTGAAAAATGGTTATTTTTTATTTACAAAAAAATCTAACCGAAGCTAACTCAAAAAATAAAAATGTTAGAAATCTGAAAAAATACATGTGTTTTTAAGTCGCAAAAATGAACCCAATTTTCAATTTTGGGGAAAATCTGAAGACCCCCGGCGCAAACCCGTCAGATAATAAAAAAAAATCCCCCGGAGCAAAAACGCTGACGCGCTATAATATTTCATCCGCGAGTCAACATTTTATAGGCGCCGCGCGGCAGCAAGAACGCGTCAATAGCGTCGCGTCTCTCGGCGCGCAGAGTTTCTCGCTTCCTGTCCTGGCGCCCACCGTGTGTGGAGGAAGTTTATATGAGTTTGGTTTGAATGAATGCGAGAATGTACACATCGAGTGGGAGGGGGGAATTCGCATAGAAGTGACGCGGCACTCTTTGGCTACTCGCTAGTCCTTTGCTTTCTCATTCGCGCCCAAGGTACACAAACTCATATATACACTTCCGGGGACGCCATCGTCATCGTTGGGGCTTGTTGATCTGACCCGTGACAGGATAAGATGGATTATTATACCTTACACCTAAACATGGCAGCAGCATTTGGGAGACACTTGAAACCGGGGGGTCACTCGGAGGATGGAAGGGATGGCCATACGGATTTATTCACACTGGTCAGGTTTTATTTCGCAGAACGCCCAGGAGAAGTGCCAGGATGCTGGATGCTGCAAGTTGGTGAAGAGGCAGAGAGACACTCGTATGCGGGTACGCTTATGTTCACAAAAGCTTTTCTGGGTCCGATGTCGAGAACCGGAACACGACGCATTATCGCATCGATGGTTTTTTACTATGACGCAAGTGGACAATCCCTTTGCTTCTTTCACCGGGACCGGCTCTAAAAGCTTTCACTCACGACGACGGACTAGAGCCAGACCAATACGATTCACGATGCGTTTGCCTATGTACGTATAGAGGTCACGTCTGTGGACTTTTCTCTGTGACACATTTCAACTCCGACGCACATTAGCAGCTTTATTGATGGTTTATGGGAGCCTCCTTAAAGGTGCCCCAAATGGATCTCATTGCTTGAGACGTTTCCCTTAGTTTTCCGTTTTGGAATGAACTGTGGGCGCATACATTATTGTAAGCCGTTCATTATTAGTTATAGCATGTGAAGTAAACTTATTTTTATAACTTTCTTAATTTTGCTGACATATTTTAATAACTTTCTATGTAATGTTTTAGTAAAAAATAGTATAAATTTTCACCATGAGTATTAGAGTGCCCCAAATGACCCGACATTTGAAAATGTTATGCGCTGCAGCTGCAGGCTTAAATTCATCCTAGGCCTAGTACAAGGTCTCATGCCAAATTTAGGCCAGATCGGATCACGGGAAGGGGTCGCTCAACGAGCCTAAAGTTTGTATGGGACTTTGAGACATTTTGTTCGGGAGGAACATGAAAGTCCAATTTTCATAAATAACTTTGGTCTCCTTCCGCTGATTTCTTTTGAAAACGGTTTTTCTTAAAGCCTGAACTATGAAAAATATTTCGTCCGATCACTGCACTTCGATTTGAGTAAGATAAAAAAGTTATTATAACTGCAATAACACCTATCCATAAATCTGGGAATTTTCACCTTGTAGAGAATTACCGTGGAATTTCTATATTGAATTGCTTGGCAGAGGTTTTCGAACTGTTGATCTTTAACGCAATGAGCACAGTTTCATCCCATATCATTGAGGAATGTCAGCACGGTTTTAGAAAAAAAGAGATCAACATTGTAAAACCTGATGGTTTATGTCCCCTTCGTTAGCAGTTCTTTGGCAAATAAGACGCAAGTGGATGCAATCTACGTGGACTTCTCAAAGGCTTTCGATCGACTACCTCACAAGCACCTGATTGATAAATTGGACAAAATGGGATTCCCAACTTGGCTGGTGAAATGGCTTGAATCATATCTTCAAGGCAGAACTACTTTCGTCAGACAAGGTCACATCAAATCTCGAAATATGATGGTTCCATCCGGTGTTCCTCAAGGCAGCCATCTGGGTCCACTTTTGTTCAACCTCTTCATGAACGACCTTTGTGAACTTATCGATTCCGAATTAGTTTTCTATGCAGACAATCTCAAAATGTACCGCTCAATAGCTCACTACACAGACTGCCTGTCACTACAGCAGGACCTCGATAAGCTTATGCTTTGGTGCAAAGTGAATATGATGGAAGTGAATCTTAAAAAATGTAAGATTATTACGTTCACCAGAAGTAGGGTTGCAATTTCGCATCAATACACAGCTGATAACGTGGCTATTGAAAAAGTTGAGTCTATTCGAGATCTCGGTGTTATTGTAGATAAGTCGCTATCATTCAAGGAACATTTAGCTGTAACGGTGGCAAAAGCAAAAACAGTCCTAGGATTTTTGGTCAGGAATACCAAAGGATTCAGTGACACTACAACTCTCAAAGCTTTATATTGCTCGCTTGTTCGCTGTGGAATGGAGTACAATATTCAAGTCTGGGCACCAAACACGATCGGAGGATTGAAGCTACTCGAGTCAGTTCACAAGCGCTTCCTGAGATACGCACTGCCTAACCTACCATGGAACGAACCTCAACGCCTACCACATTACCATGCTCGATGTGGAATTTTAAATATCGAACCGATTGGTTCACGTATTACACTACTTCGTCGTCTGTTTATATTCGACGTCATATCCGGTAATATTGATAGTGCTAGCCTCGTAGAAATGATACCGTTTCATGAACCTTCTCGTTCCTTACGGGGTTTTGAGCCTCTGAGATTGAACAACTATGGTAGGAACGAATTTTATAACCCGTTTGACATATCTTGTAAATTGTTCAACCAAGTGTATGTATATTTTGATTTCAATGTAAGTAAGGATAGTTTTAAGATAAGATTAAGTTATCAGTCTGTATGACATTAAATTGCCGTAGACAGTGACCAATAAATAAATAAATAATTATTCATCACTTTTAAGGAGAAACACTGCTTCGAACATTTTGACGCAGCATCAGTGATGAATATCAACGAGCCTGACAATTAGTAAGTAGAAATTGGCAAAACAAAACTAACAAAATGACAATGTTACTAAATTCACAGTAAAATTACACCTGTTACCTGTCTTACTATTTTCATGAATAAAAGTATGAAATCTAAAGTCAAAAGAAACATCAAAATTATTTGTTAAGAAATTCTGAAACACAAATAGAAAATCTATTTAATCTGAAACATCATAAATTGAATGCGAATTAAAATTATAAATTAATCCAGAATTTAAAACTTCGAAAATAGAAATCAAAGCATAGAAATAGAAAATATAAAATTAAACACAAGATTTAAAAATAAATCAAATCCAAGTTGAAAAATAAATTTCAGATAAAGTTAAAAATTAACCATGATTAAGATTTGTTCAGCAAAATGATACTACATATTTGTTGATTCAAGATCACAAGATCTTAACATTTCTTTTTTTCATTTTCAATTGAAAGCTTAAACTGGCAATGTTCAGGTTGAGTAATGGATGATTTCTTCAATGATTAATAAGAAACTGATAGAAATTAAATAAGGAATTCCCAGTTTTGTTTGAAAAATTGAAAGCACGAAGCGTATACTAACTTAGTGACCAGTTCGTATTAAAATTTAGCTCTACAGCTTTCACTTCGTATCATTTTTCGAAATTTTCATATTCGATTTGACAGTGATGATTTACAATAACAAAAATAAATGAAACATTTTAAATTTTCGAGCTCAGAATATATTGTCACCGTCCATTGGATTATTGGGTCCTGGAAAGAACGAAATGTGGAAACTATGTTTTCATTATCATACATTTAGATTTATAGGCTTCCAAGAAGATTATTTTTCAATTTACAAAAATTCAGGATCATTTAGACAAACTTATTTAAAAATATTATAGTCTGATAGTGACCTACCACCGATGCTAAAATGTCCGGTTTTTTTTATTTATTTTTTTTGCCAAAGTTATTTAATTTTATGAAGAGATTAATCACCGTAATTTATGTTTGTTACTTTGATTTATCGGCCTCATGTGATAAGGTTAAGTGATGTCCTTTTAAGTAGGGACATCTAAAGATTATGGAATTTTATTGGTGGATAGTTAGATGAAACGAAAGATGGTGAAAATTAGCGGGTAGAATTTATTTTAATTTTTTAAAAGTTTTATTAAATTGGTAAATTTATTTGAAATTTTTAAATCTGCGATCCATAGACTCAAACATTCACCCAGCGAATCTTTTTTGTAGAGAATTGAATCCAACTGTATAAGTTGAAATTTCAGGGATAAGATAAGATGAAAATTGATGTTGAAAAACATGCGAAAAAAATCGCATTGTCTCCCGGTAGGACTTGAACCCACATCTTGCGCCTCTCCGGGGCCCATGTATTTACATTATACTACAGGAGACGACCTGACGTATGAAAGTTATTCTGGTCGAGTGTAGAAGTCTATCGGAATGAAGGGAAATGTTTTTCCATGTGCCGTGCCTAAAATGTCAAAAATTGAGTCCAACTGCCGTAAGATGAAATGATGGGAATAAACAACAAAGTTTTTGAGAAATATATCTACAAAAATGTTGTTGGGGTCTAACGACATAAGTAATGAAGTATCCCGATCAGGAGGGAAAAACAAAATTATATCAAGATGAGATATTTTGATACTAATTGTTTTCTATCTAAATGAGTTATAATTTCAGTACTCGTAGGGTGTTAAAATATTTCAAATTATATCAAAAAATCTATACGATCATAACTAAATTATATCAGTTTTTGATATACTCCTATCAAGATTATATTTGGTTCAGATAGCATAGTTTGATATTAGGCAGAACAATTCCTATCAAAATTATAACTTATCAAGATATGAATGCTTTGAGAAAAATTTCTAGTGGAATTCTAGTGGAAAATTTGATTCAATTTTATGAATCTGCTGAGCGAAACTCATTAAACTACGGTTTGGGCCGTTGACTTCGATGTCCGTGTTTCATGGAAAGTTATATGCATATCAAAATAAGATACGGTTATAATATATTATAACAATTTGAAACAAATTCTTTCTCGTTGAAAGTGAGTTCAATCCTATTCAAGAATGCCAATCAAAATTAAATATATCCAAGATTCAAGAAACTAAGAGTCGAAAATTATGAGAACAATATTTTAGCTGAAAAAAATATAGATATCTCGTTGAGATATGTTTAAGTTCTTATTTGGATATGCTCTCCTGATCGGGATTGAATACCAATTTTTAGGTTTTTTTTGCTATCGTGATTGTTGTCGAAAACGTTAACTTTGTAACTTATAAGGCAAAAAGTTATAAGCTGCTGAATAGGGGTATGTCTTTTGGATTTGAAAAACAATAAGTTGACATCACTGCTGGACGGACGCCTGGCGAAGTATTGTTTACAAAAAAGTCACGCAGTACCAGATAAATTTTTCCATAAAAACTCAAATGTTCGAATTTACTCATGTAAACGTTATTTGAAAATTTTTCAAAAAACCATGGATGTATCAAAACGACCCCAGACCCCAGGTTTTGAGAAAATCAAAAATAACCCCAAATCGACTCAGTCTATTGTCACATGGCTTTCAACTTTTTAATTTGAATATTTAGTATTCGATGCTTGAATTTATATTCAAAAATGATTTGTTACAAATTCAGAACTTGATCAGTGACACTTTTTATTAAAAACCCAAATACAAAATTTGTTGAATTTGATCCAGTGGTTTCTGAGATACAGATATAGATGCTTTCAGGCTTAGATTTTTACGCGATACTTAATGTGTTAAGATAAGATTTTGTGTGTCAAGATTTGAGATTAAAAAAAAAGGTTTATCGAATTGTTTCAGTGGCGTAAAATGAAATGTCTTTGACCTATTCAGGACTAAATTCCGTCGGATGCGATCCAATTTTCTGACATGTTTATAATAAGGTTGCCAGAATTTTTTTCACTACCATCCGGGCCTAGCAATTCCTGGCATTTTTTCCAAAAAACCTGGCAAAATCCGGGCATGGATTTCAATTTTTCAAATCCAAAAACCGAGCAAAATTTAGGTGTTTTTATATATAAAAGCAGAGAAAAAATGCAAAAAAATCTAAATTAATATTTTATTAATGTAATTGCAGACTTCCAACAACTTTTTGGAACACTTAAATATTTAAAAGTTTATAAAAGTAAATCAGCGATATTATTTGAAAGAACCGTTGAAAATTTCCATACCGATAATCGATTTTGCTGAAACTTACTCAAAAACCTTGATTTTTTTATTTCTTTGTGAAAATTGTGAAAAAAAAACCGGGCAATATCCGGACTTTTTCCACAATATCCGGGCAACCGGGCCGGGCCGGACTTTCTTGAAATTTTGCATCAAACATCCGGGCTATTCCGGATAAAACCGGGCAATTTGGCAAGCTTAGTTTATAAACACTTATTTTTGAACACCTTTTGGAATCAAGAAATTTCCGGTAACTATGGTAAATTCATTTCATCATCTGAAAATTTAACTTGGAAATAATCTCCATGGGGTTAAGAGCCCCCGTTCTCACGGCCTTGATTTGAATCAATGTTTGAAATTGTTTGTTTATTCCATTATTTGAAATTGTTTGTTTTGCGAAATTCAAATAAACAATGTTTATTCAGTGCAGGATGATCGTTTAAGTCTAAATACTTTGTCTGCATTTTAATTTCAATCGAAAAAAGAAACTTTTTTCAAAAAAAAACCAAAACATTTTTTAGCATATCAAGAGTTTTACAAATAAATTACAATTTATAAATTTGAGGGCATTATTAAATGTCACCTACAAACCTAAACGTTGTTAGCAGATGTTAGATATTGCTTGAGGGAAGACTAGCTTTTCTTTTCAGAACTATAGACTTCAAAGTCTGCTGATTTCAAGTATTGCAAATGTTTTCTAAACATGTTTTGACTGAAATCGGCCCATCAGATTGACCATTCCATCTTGTCTGTTCAAAGGATTTTTGTCGGTATTTGTTTTAATCTTCTATCCACACCCAGTCACCGTATTTTATTTACTTTGAACATCATTTTATTACAGCATCCGGATATATAATCAGGAATAAAACAAAATATCGTCAATGAAGCGTCATGTTGCCACCACCGATCGTCACCCGTTTTGGGACAAAGTAAATGTTTTTTTTTCTTTCTCGAATGTCCTTATCATAAAAAAGACACGAAAAACCAAAACTGCAAAGCTAAGCACCCGCATACCAGTTCCAGCTTCTTCCATCATCAGTATGAGATTATTAGAGATTTGCGGCAAAAAGCTGATGAACAGATAAAATTGGAATAGAAATGAACGTCTGTCGTCGTCTGATGGCAGCAGTGTAGTATATTGGTAAATATCAAATCGATGCCGGGGCTCTGAATTGGGGATACTCGCCAGCCACAGCCAGCCCCAACGTTTTGGGAATGTTTCCCGCGCTGTTCGTGTTCCGCGGATCCGGAGATGGAACGCGATTATTTGCCCCCCACGCCCATTTTTATCCCCCATTCCAGAGCAACGCTTTGACTGGGATATGTTCGCATATAGATCTTTAATAGACCTCTGACAGCGACGCATTCCTTGCATATTTGTGGATTACTGATTCAACATTGACTTAGCTTCATTGAATTAAGTGAGGCAGCCTTCTCCTGAAGGATTGGAATTGGCTCTTGGTAAAGCTTAAATCCGTCGTTTTCTTTAAAATTGAATTAAAAGAACCTTGCATAAAATTTAGATACTACCAAAGTTAACTGGCATTATTGTCTCAACATCAAAACGATGGCCGTGCAATAAAGGAGGTAGGGGAAAGGTTTCCTAAATGGGCCTATCGGGTTAAATGACCCTACGGCTGTTTGATGAAATGGCTGACTAGGCAGCTTATCTCACCAACGCATTTTGAGGGTGATACGCATAGAACATAAGGCACGAAAGAATTTTATGAATTTACAAACTAAAAAAAATTAAAAAAAATCATATAAGGTTTTGATACATTTTGATGTAATATTTCGACTTTTAAAAATTATGCGTAATGAGCTTAAAACAAAAACTAGGATGGTTTCTGTTTCTTACTCAATTAAACTTTAGAAATTATACATATTTCAGCTTTTGTGGAGATTTAATAATGATTATATAGTGGAATAATAGAGTGTTTTTGTATGCCCCCATCATGTTTGTAAAATGCCTCCATCCTAAAACAACAGGTTAAATAGAATAAATAAATGATCTTTATCATTGAACCTTCAAATCTAAGCTCTGAATAACATCTTAGGAGAGAATTGAATATTTTAAAACAGATTTGATAAAGTTTTTCTCATGGATGAACTGCCTCCATAGTATGGCAACCCTAACTTTTGTTTTATTCCTTAAAATTATAATATACATAGATTTTTATAAAACTTCAGCTTTGTCGTATGTAAATTATTACTTTCTAGTAGTTTCAATGAAATTATACGAAAATATTGCACCGAAAACAGAAATTTTGTTCAAAACATAAATAGGCACATTTAGCCCGCACGGTTTGTGGTTCGGCATTTTAGACAACACTTATAATAAAATCATTTTCTTGGAAACAGAAAAAAAATTAATATAAAAATTACTCCAATGTATAGAAAACAGATGCCTGCACACGTGTATATAGTTTTTGTACACATATTCGATGTGATATTTGATTAAGTCAGTGTTCTGCCTAATAGGCGCATACAGCCCGCTCCTCCCCTAGTATTTGGGAAGTTGAAACGTTAAGCTGCGATTGATGAGGTACTTGTGTCGTGTTGGAACGAATGCAAATGTAGAATTCTGGTACCACTTCCACTTTCCAAAGATACACTTCTAGTCTACACTTCTAAAAAAAATAAACATGAACGCTACGTGAAATGTATTGGATTCTTGTCACTATGAAAATCACGTGAACTAGCCACCGAAGCTCGCGCAGCTAGCAGTATTTATTTACGTAATTTTCATATGAGTAGACTAGAAAAGACTAATCAATTTTCATATGAGTAGACTAGACAAGACTAGACAAGACTAGACAAGACTAGACAAGACTAGACAAGACTAGACAAGACTAGACAAGACTAGACAAGACTAGACAAGACTAGACAAGACTAGACAAGACTAGACAAGACTAGATAAGACTATACAAGACTAGACAAGACCAGACAAGACTAGGAAAGACTAGACAAGTCTAGACAAGACTAGACAAGACTAGATAAGACAAGGCTAGACAAGACTACCCAAGTAACACAGATTAAGCCAATTAGCTTTTGAGTTTTAACATTGTTTTATAAAGACTTTTTCATGGAATCCTGTTTTTAAACCTGTTTTGTTGTAACATTGGAAATGCTTCATTTATCTTGCGTTTTAAAAGAGCCCTGAAAATTTTGCTAAAACTTGAATAAAACACTATCTTAAGAGTGTTGTAAAAAAGTTGCAAAAGTATTGCTAAAGCTTCAATAAAACACATACTTTCCTGTTCTTATTAGGGTTTTGGTACCTGTTTTAATAAAGCACTCAATGCGCTTTTAAAACTAACGTTCAAGCCGAGTTGAAAAACTGTTTTAAGGGAACAGTGGATGTAAGCATGATAAAACTTAGTGACAGATGATTTGACAATCGAAAAGAACGTATACACGCTCAAACTTTTTTGCCTCTTTTTGAGATAGCGTAACATGGTTTGAAAGGATTTTGAGTGATGGCTTTGAGAAAAACGGGCTCTCAAAATAATATAAATTAACACAGCTAAATTCATCTGAAAAACAAAAACAACTTTGTTGCATTCGCATTCAAATTTCAAAAGAATGACAAGTCAGTCCACACCATTACTCGCCTAATTTTTAGGGTTCGAATAAAAGCAATCTATGAATGAACATTTTTTGTGATGCGATAAGAATAAATGTATTAGACAATGATTTTGTTCTTGATTGAATAAAATTTATTTGTAATCCCAAGTAACACAGATTAAGCCAATTTGCTTTTTTGAGTTTTAAGATTGTTTTATGAAGACTTGATAAAACTTAGTGACAGATGATTTGACAATCGAGAAGAACGTATACACGCTTAAACTTTTTTACCTCATTTTGAGATAGCATAACCTGTTTTGAAAGGATTTTGAGTGATGGCTTTGAGAAAAACGGATTCTCAAAATAATATGAATTAACACAGCTAAATTCAACTGAAAAATGAAAACAACTTTGTTGCATTCGCATTCAAATTTCTTCTGCTTCTACTTGTGGAAAAAACGTTTTCCACTGTTGTCAAAAGAATCGCAAATCGGTCCACACCATTAGTCGTTTAATTCTTAGGGTTCGAATAAAAGCACTCTATGAAGAAAAGTTTTTTGTGATTCTATAGAATAAAAGTATTAGACAATTTATATGTTCTTGATTGTATAATATTTATTTGCAATTCAAAGTATGCTCTTTCAAATAAATAAAAAAGAGTTTTTGTAGTTCATATAAAGACATAATGCATAGCCTAACAACTGTAATTGAATCTAGTGCGAATGTAGTTTAATTCTGAAATCATAGGGGAGATGAGGGCATAACGAGCACCCAGGGCATAATGAGCACTCCTTTTTTCTACATAAGTAGATACGTTTTTTCTTAAACAAATTTTCATAAGGACTTGTTTCGTACTACCCATAGTATTAATTTTTCACCAAAAAAGAAATATCCTTTTCATCTTTACAGAAATATTAAATAATAACCAGCTAGGTTCTCAAGTGACGAAAATATTATAATTTTTGAGCACCACTAAATAAGCTTTTATGACCTTTAAATCATCTTGATCTGAAATTTACGCACTGCAACATGATCTACACATTGTTTCTCAATTTTCAACATCATAACATTTTTTAATTTTCACTTTAATCAATTTTAAAACGCGTTTTTACTTTAATTTGTTCACTAGAGGCGAACAGAGCACTTTCTATGAAGGCATAATGAGCATTTTCTGCCGGGGAATCTAGCAGCGAATTCAACTCGATGAAGTCAACTGAATAATAGAGCTATAGCTTGGCTTGTTTCGTCTGTCGATTTGGCTTATTGGTAAGGTGTCGGAGAGGCAATCGGTAGACTCGAGTTCGATTCCTGTTCGAGGGGTTTTTTTTGCACATACCATTCATGATTGATTTTTTTTATTGTTACATTATACGGCTAATAGCATCAAAGCATCATCCGTCAAACAAAACACCAGAAACATAATGTATGAGCATGTGTTAATTCTTTGAATTCTACAAACAAACCTAGATTATTTTGTTATTGCTTTGTTTGATGAATCTACGCCTCACCGTTTAGTGCAATCATGATCATGAATGATAAATGAAAAAAAAATCACCTCGACCAGGAATCGAGCTCGAGCCTACTGACCTCTCCGACATCTTACCAATAGGCCAAATCGACAGACGATACAAGCCAAGCTGTAGCTCTATTACTCAGTTGACTCCATCGAGTCGGATTTGCTGCTAGAATCCCCGGCAAAAACGCTCATTATGCCTTCAATCATGGTGCTCATACTGCCTCGGGGGGTTTCTCATTATGCCTCTACAGTGACTGATTTTCAGCTTTCGGCAAAAAATTTTAAAATGCATTTTTAAACGTTTTTATCTACTTTTTCAAGTTTCATCCAATTAGGCAATAGACTATTTGAGTGTCTGAACACGAAACAATGATGTAATTCACATATTACAGCTGTTCTGTATGGTTGAATAAGCATTTTCCTTAAGGTGGCCATTATGCCCCCATCTCCTCTACATAAGTTGTCAGAATAGGCTTCATTCAACGCCAAATAAAGTACTTGTTTTACTTATCAAAAAACAATTGGGGATACGGAATTCTGAAACAAAAAATTGGATGTTATAATCCATTAAAATCAAAGATCTTGATTGAACTAACCGTTCATGAGAACTGCTGTTTTTTGTGTTTTGGTCTTACATTCTTTCGATGTTGATTCCATCTCTACGGCTTCAAATAAATAAATAGATAAAAAATGATTTTTTCTGAAGGGACGCAGTTAAATCACGCAGTTATAAAAAAAATTCGGTTGACTTTACATGGAAACGAAAATGTTATCTCATATGCACACTTACCAATGATGCCTCAGCAAATTTGTTTAAGTAAATATTTTTATAATTCAGTTACCAATCTGAGCTAAAATGCATCAAAATGCAAATCAATGATTCACCTTTTAAATTTCTTTCCTATATGCTGGAATATGGTTTATTAACACTACAAATTTGTTAACTTCAAAATTTTATCCATCCAAAGATTTATTTTTATTTTATAATAATTTTGGATATTTTTCGCTCTAGAGATTGAATCAAACCACTTAGCTTTTGAAACGCCCGACGTTTCGACCATTTTTGGTGGTATTTCTCAAGGGAATTATCTGCCCGTTTTTATTGTCAATTTAGTTTTTGTGGCGAAACCAACAATTTTTCTGACTACGTCAATTCGATGTCCCATCATCCCTTAAACTTTTGATGTACAAGCGGTTTGATTATCTGTGGACATTAAGTTTTTAAAAGCCATTGAAGTTGAAAAGTGCTGCATGATGCCCCAGTTGACGGTATTTAGGAATCCAGTCAGAAAACAAATATTCTCATTTCAAATGGTTTGTACTATGCGACCATATTTAGTCAATATTTAGAACTTTGAAAGTATACCTACATTAAAGTGATATCGAAACTTTTGGATGGTAAGGATCATACTGAATTTTTTAAATCCCAGTGCCTAAACTTTTACTGAAAACGGTAACACAGTAATCTCGCACACCGAAACAACTCGTTGCGATGTGGGACCATGATAGGGATGAGGTCGTCGAGTTGTCCGCATAAAAACGTAAGGTTTGTTGCGGTCCCAAGAGCATGAATTCACAATCGTTCTTCGTGGCGGGGACCTTGTTGGGAGATTGTTTTTTTTTAGGTGTAAGTCGGACGTATGTAGGAATTCAACGTTGCTGGAACTATCCAGAAATCCAACCAACCGCCCGGAGACCGAAGACCATCGTGCTCATCTGCCTTTTTCGTAGATGTGGCGGCTGGCTGATGCTTCGTTCGTAGAAAAACCGTTTTTCCTTCTTACGCTCGGCAACCACACACAATAATGCTGCCCCCGAATGAAGAAGGCTTCTTCGGAACCCGAGATGTGCAGAATATGTGCTGCCCGCAAAAGAAAGTTTGAAAGGATGGGATCTCCATTTTTTTTTGCTTTCTTCTCTCGCTTCCTTTCTCCAAGCGCCTTTTGTGTAGCGCCCCTTCGAGGAAGATTGGGGACGCGATGGGGAGTCCTTTTCTTCATGTCGTTATTGATTAAACAATCCCTGCAGCATTATGTTATTTTCCTTTATAGTGTACATTTTCTTGCTAGCTGCCGAACGTCTTCAACGAATGTTCAGGTTTGTTTTTCTAATGCTTATTTCTACTCGTTTGGTCTCGAAGAGTATCCTGCCCCCCCAATTTCCACCTCAACTTCTGCGTCTTCCATGTTCTTTAGTAGGTAGAAACTGCGGCTTCGCAAAAAGAAAGCGAACAGCTAGGAGAAAAAAAACGTTTTCCTCTGAATCGGACGGACTGGAGCTTAAAAAGCTGCGGTATTCTACGAAAACGGTTTTCCGTCGGCAACCATTCTCTCTAGGCTCCCATTTGAAACCTCAAGAGGTCAGTTGAAATTAGCCGTAAGAAGTGGCATATTTATCGTTTTTATTTAATGAGCGAAGCTGCTCGGATTTAGTGTCAATTATAATGAAATTGTTTACGGTTATGGCATCCCGCGTGCGCCAGAGAAATTTCAAACGTTTGGAAGCAAAACATTTTGGTCATTTGTGCTTAACAAATTCTCATTCAATAGAGAGTTATAGGGAATTTTTTATTTATTTTCCCTCAAAACTAGAACATGCTGTGCGCAGTTGAAAGCAAACAACTACACAATGTCTCTTTTGGCACCAATTATAATCAGGCACGTCTGTAAATTTGCCACACGGCGGAATGAATTAAGCCTTCACATGAAAATTAGTTCTAATATACAGATCTCCTTTCCCGTTTTCTTCATATCTTTCAGGGACTACTGTGGGAATGAGATTAAACATACATCAAAACAAATATGTGGCAACATTGAAGCTTGAAAGTGTATACAAAAACAGAAATCAGTCATTGGCCTAATTTTGTGAGAGATGGAGGTTTTAAAGCAAGATTCTGTGTTACGATTCAGATTAATCGTCGGTTCACGAAGATACCGATTTTCGAAATCGACTCTTTTGGATTTGGTTTTCTTTATTCATTTCAATGTGATTTGCGTTTTTGTTTATAATTTGAAGCTTCTATATCAGTGTTGCCAAAAATTTATTTTATTTTTATCAACTTTCCATTTTATTCTGAACATTCTTAATCTCTCCTCCACAATCAATTAACCAACTAAAACTTCATTTTTGTGCTGAAAAGATCGCGCTTTGGCCGTCGTATTTTGTTTATCATCGCAATTTGGAGTCACTACCTTCTTGTAAGTCGATAGTCCGGCTCGTTTTTTTGGCTCGATGCACGGTTGTAGACGATACACCCAGCTTATTTGCGGCATCTCGGAGAGAGAGGTTAAGGTTTCGCTTGAAACTACCAGCAACTCTCTTTGTCGTCTCAGCGGTTTCCGGTTTTCGATTTCTCCTCGATCCAGACTTCCTGGCTGTCGACAAACGTTCCCCAAACACTTTAATTACATTTGTAACGGTTGATTTGGCAACTTTTAGCGATTTTACCAGCTTTGCGTGCGAGTAGCTCGAATTTTCGCGATGCGCCAGCAAAATTTTGATACGCTGCTCTTCTTCCTTGGACGGCATTTTGACAACTGAAGAAAGAATTCCGAAATCAAAATAGGAGCAACATTCTACACACACACTTTCAAAATGGTGGTTTTTTAAATGCAAAATTGAAAGAAATACGTCAAGTTGATATTGACCAAATTTTGACCGTATCACCCTTTATGTGGTCAAGGTCTGTTTAAAAAAAATGATCCTCGCTCTTTTCAACACTTTAGTAACACTCTTTCTATGGTCTATTCGTCTATCATTTTAAATTTCCAAAAATAAATTCACGGTGATTTCTCTATTTTAACATTTTAAATATTTTTCGTTAAAATTGTAGCATAAAGAACTGAGACATTTCAACGCATATGAAAAGGAAATATTAAAATATTTTTCGAATTGTTGTCGTTGTTTTTCAACCTCGCTTTTTGGCGAGGTATATGTTTCATTTCGGTTACCTACCTAACTTAAGTGTAAAAGGATACAAAAATTAAGTTGAAATATTTCAGTTCATTGTACAACTTTAACAAAAATAAGAAAACAATAAACCT
Source organism: Uranotaenia lowii (assembly GCF_029784155.1). NCBI lineage: Eukaryota > Metazoa > Arthropoda > Insecta > Diptera > Culicidae > Uranotaenia > Uranotaenia lowii. The sequence goes on along the minus strand of NC_073692.1, from coordinate 187,183,807 downwards.
ATGAGACAGGTTGAATTGTATTAAAACTACAACTGAAAATGTACTGAAAATAAAGTTCCTTAGCCCCTGTGGTTACGAAATTTAAAAAAAAAAAACATTGCAACAAGTGGTTAGTGACGAGTGTGTTTTTTTTTGGCAGCAAAATTCAAGAAAGAGAGAATTCAGAGTATGTTTGGAACTTTATTCGGATGGAACGCCAAGATCACCAGATTCTGATCACTGTTTCCCGGAATAGCTCAAAAAATAGAAGCAGCTGAAAAATCAGAATAAAATTGTCCTCCTTGATGATGGCTTAAAGGTTGGAAGAGACTTCGGAATACGGAAAAAGCTAATTACTTGATTATTGATATTGGTATACCGAGAATATAAACTCAAATTTTTTTTTATTAAATAAATTCAGTAGGTAATTGTTTAGGAAAATTAAGATTATTCACATAGAAATGGAACAAGTCTTTATAAATACACAGTACTTTTTGTAGGGGTTTCTTTTGTTCATTTTGTTCGGCGATGTTTTTAAAATACACAGTAAATAAATATGGTTTTTTACACAAATTTCATGATATTGTGTTAAAAATGATTAGCTCTATTTTAAGCCTATTGTTCTGATTTAGTTTTGTGAAAAATCAGAGATTTCAATGTCATTGATAAACTTTGTATGTTAATTAAAAATTTTAGTTCAGATTCTAGGTCAAGGCGAGTTTTTTCAAACAAATTAATGCACTTGCTCTCAACTTTCTGGACAATGATTAATTTGGTTTGATCCTTAAACGATGAGAAGCGATAAATATTTGGATTTTTTAATAACAGGGGTTTTATCATACATAGCCAAACTGATTTTGTGTAGAATTTTAAGGAAAGTGTTTTTTTAGTTACTTTGAAAAGTATTCCCATATATTTTGATTATGAAAAAACATGCGGTCATTATTTGACATAATGCACAGAAAAAATTTTTGACTATTACGTGTCACTGAAGCTGTAATCTTTAAAATAAATCAACCTGTAATTAACGAAACCTGTAATTTTAAATTGTTTTTCTTGAAAGTTAACGAAGATTAATTTATTATTACAGCAAATGTCCTGTAAAAAAGTGGTACACTGAAAATAAAATGTTACGTAATTTGTTTTTCGACCTGTAAAATTAAGGTAAATGTCCTGCTCCTTTTTGTTACAGGACATTTGCGTAATTTTACAGGAAATAATTTTTGCTGTGTGGCATGCATTTAAAACTGAGTGTTCTAGTCAGGGTGTTCGAAGCTTTTGACGCCTCATTGATAATGATGAATACCATCTTTAAAAATGTTATCCCATATTTGAAGCTTAATAACTTTTTTATCTTCACTTTTACCGAAATGTGGTCTTCGTGCCGTATTCATAAGAAATCGGCTGTAGGGGACCAAAGGTATTGATGAAAACTGGATTTTGATGTTCCTCCCGAACAAAATGTCTCAAAATCCCATACAAACTTCTGGCGCGTTAAGCGACCCTTTCCCGTGATCCGCTCTGGCACAAATTTGGCATGAGATCTTGTACTAGGCCTAGGATCAAATTTAGTCTGCAGCGCATAGCTTTTTAAATGGTGGGGTCATTTGAGGGATTCTAATGTATATGCTATTTTGGCACGTTTAACACATTCATTTCATCTGGTTTATTTGTTTGAAGATACCTGTTGTTCCTGCGATATATCTTCTTAAATGAGAGCTGGGGAGCTCTATTCATTGTATCAGTGTTAACGAACGGCTCAGAATGCATGCCATACTTACTCATGGATTTACAAACCATTGAATTTTCACCGAATTTTTTTTTATATAAAAATTGATGTTCCCGTCTCGTCAACACTTTGGCCATCCCGAACAGTGTTATATTTGTCACCCGGAAGCGTATTGCAATCCATCTTGCAATAGGTTTCGTCGCCAATGACAACGCGCGCCGATTTTCCACACAGCAGTTCATAATATAATTCACGAGCTCTTGTTTTGACAGAATCAGCTTGTTTTTGACTCCGCTTCGGCTTCTTCTGCTTCTTATATGACTTTAGAGTCAATTTTACCTTGGCACGATGGACGGTGCTACGAGGGGATCCCACTTACTTGGCCACATCCCGAACTAAGGCAGTCTTCCTACTGGCGTAAGCCGGTATGACTTTTCGGTCCAAAGTTTTGTCCACCGCCCAGATTGGTTTTTGTCCACGAAGCAGCTTTCCTTTTCATACTCCCGAATAGAATTTCGGGCCGCTCCAATTTTACTTCTTCCATTTTTGCCAACTGACTCAGCGAAATGTTGGGGTAAGTACACCATTTGTGCAAGTTATTTTTGCGCTTTTCCGAGAACATGCTTCTAATTTTCACGAAAATTATGAAAACTGGAGTTCACGATACACAGAGTTTTAAGTTGAACTGTAATCAACAAGATCCAGCGAAAGGAGTAGGCGGCGATTGAATGTGTCAGATGTGTTTTTTTGGTGCTGGAAAATTTCAATATTTTTGATTTTTTTTTTATACGAATAGTTTTATTAAGGCATTTTACTTATAAAGTTTTTATGTGCCGGGAGTATTTTTCCTAACTTTGGGTTAGTAAGAGGGGCCCGTAATCGTCGCGGCTACTCAACTGTTAGTTCAAATTTTATTATAGGAAAGGAAAGGGGAATAACTGGGGTCACTTTCAAGAACAGTTCCCGTTAGGGTCCGGGGGTGGCTTTCTGTAGCTGTGGTTTCGATAGCTACATCGGGGTTTTCGACTTCCTGGCCAGCCTTCTTTGTGGTGTTGTAGGACCCGTCGGATGAAAGTTTGTTCAAATAAATAGAAGAAACGAGCATTAGACAGAGTACAGACAGAGGGGAAGTGGACTAAACGACCAATTTTTGAAATATTTATACAAAAACTAGTGCGAGACTGTTTGTATGTATGTTTCAGATTCGCAGCAGATCCAGAGTTGTGAAATTTTTGGCTTTATTTGGTGTTTTCCGTAATGAAATAGGGTCGGAACAACCTGAAAGATGTCCTTTCGAACACCAATTCCTTTGCCGTAATACCTTCATTGTCAAAAGAAGAGCTAGAAAACCGAAGCTAAGTTTCTCTTCATTTTCCTTTTTAAATAACTCTTTAACATCCAAGTTTGAAAAGATATTTTGCGCCGGCTGGCGTTGTAAATTAATTGAATTAGCTTCCTGTTTTTAGACCTTGATTGAATTTTCTCCAAGTTCAAGTTTTTGTTTTAAACGCATCACAATTCGTGATCGGAAGCTGTGGCCTTAGACGACGGACTTATTTATGTTATATATGTTATGTTATATAATGTTATAAAAAGTTTAATAATCCCGGAAAGTTGTGTGAAGTTGAATAAACAAAGAAATTGAAGAATATGTTGCTTTTCCCGAACGATTTCATAGCTAGAGAAATCGGATTTTCGGATTGGATGGCCATAGGCCAACCTTTGAAGTCTAATTCTTAAAAGGTCCTGAGAGTTACAGCTCTCAGGATTCGAAGCCAAGTATTAGTAATTTCTGCTTTAATTTCAGTGTTTCTATCATTTTTATGCATTATAACCATATGAGGGCTTAGCAGGAAACTCCAGGCTTCGTTCCTCCCATGTTCCTGTACCTTTGCGTTCTCATCACATGGTTGGCCTGGCCATAGCAGTATCTGCAATGCATGTTCTATGTATCAAATACTCCGTTGAAGCAAATGAGCAACGCAAATTTTCCATTTTCCAGGGTGCATTCGAGATTTGACCATGTTGATGTTCCGGAATAAGCAGGGTTGTAACAAAGTCGTGCTTAGACATTATGGGATACTAGATTAAGTCGATTTGGGGTCCGTTTAGAATTTCTCAAACCCTGGGATCTAAAAGATTCGTTTTAGTTCAACATTTATCTATGATTTTTTGCAGAGTTTTTAAGTAACGTTTACATGAGTAAAAAATAACTTTTATGTTTGTATGGGAAAATTGAGAATTTTCTCTTGTTAAACCCTTCGTTTCATGATTTTTTATTTTTCCTCAAAAATTATTTTGAACAGTTGGAAATTATGTGTACATCAAGAAAAATAAAAATAAAATACGATTTTTACATTTTTCCATACATTAATTGTTGCAAATTTATTTCTTTATGAAACGAAGGGTTAATTTCTAGATCCGAGCCTGAAAATAGGTGATGTGCCAATTTATAAATTCATTATATAAAATTTTCATAAAATTTAATGTGTAATAGTCTTATTCAAAGCATATAGAACAGGTTAAAAAGATTCCTAAACATCGCTATCAAGTTGAATCACATCATTTGATGATACTTTGTTTTAAAGAAACTTAAATTTTGTTTTACTCACCTCGCAGTACCCAAACTGAAAACATAGTTCAAGCTCCTTCCATATATGTAGGCGTATGCAACATGACATGCAGCAACTGAAGCTGCCTGATAAATGACTGCGTCTCCCGCGAGGAGGAGCACTCGTCCTAGTACATTGGCCTTAATTGTGTTGGTGGTGTTTTCTCATGAATAAACCGAAAACAAAAAACAGAGGGAAAAAAGTCTAGAATCCTACAACTCTCCTGTGCGGGATCAGCGCGCCAGAACTCAATTTCGTCACCCGGTCACGATTTGGCCATTATGTTACGCAACAGAGCGCGTTAGTATCCTAACATATCCTAGTATGTACACGGGCTGGTTGGTGTTGGCGTTGGGTTGGGCTTTGCTGATGGCTAAAAAGGGGTTTTCCCCGGAAGTCAGTTTTTATTTGGCTCCAGTTGCGAATTGGGCCGGTTTTTTTTTATTTTGGATGGCGGAAAAACTAACCACACGATAGTAGATAGGCTCAATATTGAATCTTTTAAAATGTGGATGTCCTTTTTATTGCAGTGTTCTAAACAAATCCTTTTATAGACAAAGGTCAAATTTACGTTTAAATTACTGTTAATTAACATAATCACCTGAATATCCATGAAATAACTGGAAAGCAAAATTTGAATCGACTTTATCATGACTACATAACCTGTACAGCAGTGACAATTTCCCACGTACGCTATGGTCAAAAAACGCGGTTGCAAATACTCTTGGTTTACAATGTTGCACCCTTTCACTATGAATGAAACTTTTATTAGACAATGATTCATAGGGTTGCATGAGGTAGAGGTACCTCCGCAGTTATTGTATTAGAATTATTACAATTTTATCTTCTAAGTTGAGCCAGAATTCGGTACTGCAGTGAACTTTTGAAGTTCAAAAACATTAGTAGTCAGAGTTGGTATCCATGAAAATAGCAGTTTTTAACTAGAAGATTTAAAATATTTATGTTTTTGTTTTGAAATACCTTTTAAAAAAAACGCAAGCAATTGAAATCCGAAAGGTGGTTCCGAGGTCCTTCATGAGAGCCACAAAAAGGGTATGGTTGCCCGAAACTTTACGCTGCTGTTTTGGTCACATCACAGAGGGTAATCGAAAATAGATTCTAAAAAAAAACAAACCATGACCACACCACCTGCACGTTCGAAATACAGTGAGTCAATGGGCTGTGTTACATAAATAATAACTCGTAAAGGGATCACTTCCATCTGTACCGTTGAGCCGTCAACACGTACGCCGGAGCATCGTATCGTTGCTGTGTACCTGCAGGAACATTTTTACATTATTTATTTTTTCCATACCTGTTTTTCAATCAGCACTTTTCAGTGCTAAAATTATTTCTATTTTCTTTTATTCATATTTTTCTCTTTTCTTTCCAGCATGGGGAAGTCTTCGGCCGGCTCAAGGGCCGGAAGAAAACGGATTGCTGAACCTAATCCAGGGCCATCTGCCAAAAAAGTTGAAATTTCCAATTCATTCGATGTCCTTCATAACATCGGTGATGAGGAAATATTCATATTTAATTCTGATAAGAGTACTAAGAAACCTTCTTCTTCTTATACTCTTAAAAACGAAAAGGTTCCACCAATTACGGTCACGATTTCTGACTTCAATGCCTTTCGAAAAGAAATCATCACTTCCGTCAAGGATGTGAAGATTTCTTTTCAGATCGGTCGAAGGGGAACTGCTCGTATTTTGGCGGAATCTTTTAATGATTTTCAAAAAATTTTAAATTATTTGAATAATAAAAAACACCAATTTTTTACGTACGACACTAGAAGTGATCGTCCATTTAAAGTTGTACTTCGTGGTCTCACCGGCGATCAGACACCGGATGAGATCACAACCGAATTAAATTCTTTGTTAGGTTTTTCTCCAATTCAAGTAATTCAAATGAGGAAAAGAACCAAAACGAATAATACCAGTAGTGTTGGTTTTGCTCCTGAACTTTATTTGATCCATTTTAAAAAGGATCAAGTTAATAATTTGCAAATTCTTGAAAAGGCTCGTCTTATGTTTCATTGTCGAGTCAAATTCGAACCTTTTCGAAAATCTTCAACCAATTTCCTTCAAAATATTACGCAATGTCGTCGTTGTCAAGCTTTTTGTCACGGCATTAAAAATTGTAGAATGAATGCCAGATGCATGCTTTGATGCATTCGATCATGAAAAATCTAAATGCCTTTATGGTGGTGATAAACCAAAAACAGAATTTTTCAAGTGTGCAAATTGCGCAGGCAATCATTCCTCGAATTCGCTAGACTATCCCATCAGGGCAAAAATTATTGCTTCTAGGAAAAATCCCAAAGTTTCCAGAAAAGTTTCTTCTCCTCCTTCCTCTTTTTCGTCTTCACACGTTCGGACCGGCAAACAACCTGCCTGTTCGCATTCAGCCTCGGTCTACATTGGAATCACGGCTGGGTAATACCCGAAGTGATTTTAATGTCACCTGTGCTGAATCTGCGCCACAGACTCGTTGTTTATCGTTCTCAGAGGTGGTTGAAAATGGGTTGCCCTCTCCAGGCATTACTAATAAAAATGGGAAAAAACCAAGTCTCAACGTTCATGCGAAGGCTTGGGAAAATCCCCGAAATTCAAATACTTTTTCTTCTCCTTCATTTTCTGATCCTAACAATTTTGTTGATTTGGGTGAGATTACTGAGGAAAAATTAAAATTTTTGCATCAAAATTTAATGGAAATGATGCAACTTATGTTGAAAGCAAATTCAATGTTTGAAGCTTTCCAAACTTCTTTTAATTATGCTAACAAAATTATTATGACTTTACGATTCCCTCATGGATCCAAATAGATGTTTAAATATTTTGAATTGGAACGCTAGATCTTTGCTGGCTAACCAAGATGAATTCTTTTTATTTTTGAAAACTCAAAACATACATATTGCTGCCATCACTGAAACTTTTTTAAAGCCAGACAATAACTTGAAAAGCAATGCTTTCTTTAAAATTTTGCGAAATGATCGACTTGATCGACAAGGTGGGGGTGTAGCTATTGTCATCAATAGTCGTCTCAAATTTAGACTTCTTCCTTCTTTCAATACAAAAGTCTTAGAAACAATTGGAATTGAATTAGAAACTTCTATGGGGAAAATTATAATTGTTGCCGCATACTTGCCTTTTCAATGCAGCGGTGAACAGAAAAATTTTTTGAAGGGAGATTTACAAAAACTCACCAGAAATAAATCTAAATTTTTTGTTATTGGTGACTTTAATGCAAAACACCGATCTTGGAATAATATTTCATCAAATTCAAATGGGAATATTTTATTTAATGACTGCTCTGCAGGTTATTACACTGTTGAATATCCTAATGGGCATACTTGTTTCTCTTCGATTAGAAATCCTTCCACAATTGATTTGGTTCTAACGGATTTAGGCGAGCATTGTAGTCAATTAGTTACTCATGCGGACCTCGATTCAGACCACCTTCCAGTAACTTTTTCTTTATCCCAAAGTCCCATTGAAAACCCTTTAAAATCAACTTTTAACTTTCAAAAAGCTGACTGGGAGCGATATAGGAATTTTATTGAACGTAATTTAGATGTAAACGTTCAACTGAATTCAATAGAAGATATTGATTTGGCTGTAGAAAATTTGACAACTTCAATAGTCAATGCTAAAGCCGCTTCAATACCCAAAGTTAAACATAAATTTAATCAACCTTTAATTGATGATGATCTTCAGTTTTTGATACGACTGAAAAACATTCGTCGACGCCAATATCAACGTACTAGGGATCCTTATTTGAAATTTATTTATTGCGACCTTCAAAAAGAGATCAAACGTCGTTTAAATTTCATTCGTAATGAAAATTTTGCCAAAGCAGTAGAGGACATAAAACCCTACTCAAAGCCATTTTGGAAATTAACTAAAATTCTGAAAAAGCCCCAGAAGCCAATTCCTACTTTGAAAGACGGGGATAAACTTCTTTTAACGAATGCAGAAAAAGCTCAAAAATTGGCCCAACAATTTGAGTCTGCTCATGATTTTAATTTAAACGTTGTAAGTCCAATTGATGCTCAAATTTCCCTTGAATTTGATGATATTCTTTCTAAACAAAATGTGTTTGAAAGTTCTTGTGAGACAAATATTGATGAACTTAAATTGATTTGCAAAAAATTTAAAAATATGAAAGCCCCAGGGGAAGATGGGATTTTCTATATTCTTATTAAAAAGTTGCCTGAAAGCACTTTAAATTTTTTAGTTAAAATCTTCAATAAATGTTTTCACTTGGCTTATTTTCCCAATAAATGGAAAAATGCCAAAGTAACTCCAATTTTAAAACCTGGAAAAAGTGCTTCAGAGCCTTCAAGTTATCGACCAATTAGTTTGCTTCCATCTTTAAGTAAACTATTTGAGAGAGTTATTTTGAATAGAATGATGATTCACATTAATCAGAATTCTATTTTCCCTGATGAACAATTTGGTTTTCGTCATGGACATTCTACTACACATCAACTTTTGAGTGTAACTAATATGATTAACGCTAGCAAATCTGATGGTTATTCAACTGGTGTTGCTCTTCTTGATATTGAAAAAGCTTTTGACAGTGTTTGGCACAAAGGTTTAGTAGCTAAATTAGCTCGATTTGATTTTCCTGTATATCTCACCAAAATTATACAAAATTATTTGACTAGCCGAACCTTACAAGTAAGCTATCAAAATTCATGCTCTGAAAGGACACCCATTAGAGCTGGTGTCCCTCAGGGTAGTATACTTGGGCCAATCTTATACAATATTTTTACTTCTGATCTTCCTGATGTACCAGAAGGAAAAGGTAGAAGATTATTTGCTGATGATACTTTGCTTTCAGCCAAAGGTCGAAATTTACGGGTGGTACGCAGTAGATTGCAACAAAATTTAAATTCCTTTTTGAATTACTTGAATATGTGGAAAATTTCTCCTAACGCTTCCAAAACTCAACTTATTTTATTTCCCCATAAGCCAAGAGCTCAATTTTTAAAACCTAATGAAAATCATTCCATAACTTTTAATGGGGTTTCATTAGAATGGTCTGATCACGTGAAGTACTTGGGACTTACACTTGATCGGAATCTTACTTTTAAAAATCACATTGAAGATATTCAATCTAAGTGTAATAAATATACTAAATCTCTTTATTCTCTCATCAACAGGAAATCCCGGCTGTGCCTGAAGAATAAGATGCTTATTTATAAGCAAGTTTTCCGACCAGCGATAATGTATGCAGTTCCGATTTGGTCTAGCTGCTGCGCGACGAGGAAGAAAGCCATCCAGAGGATTCAGAACAAGGTTCTGAAAATGATTTTGCGGCTTCCTCCTTGGCACAGCACCGAAGAACTTCATCGGATTGCGAACATTGAATCGATCGAAGAGATGGCCAACAAAATCATCTCCAACTTCAGAGGCAAATCGATGCAGTCTTCCATCGCAGAGATCCGTTCTCTTTATAACTAGTTTAATTTTAGGATAGTGTTTAGTTTTAAGTTTAAAATATTTTTGCCATTACAGGATGTTCTCCTATATTAAATACTTAATTGCGCTAAGCAAATTTAATTCTTACAAATAAATTTTTAATATCTAGTCAACTATTTATAGGGCTCTGAACAGTTCATTATTGAGCTGAACACCTAATTTAATGAAAAAATGTAATATAAATGTAATGATGAATTGATACAAATAAAGACATATTTAAAAAAAAAAAAAACTCGTAAAGGGAATACGCAACAAATAAATAGTGTAGCCCTAAATGATTGCCGGGTGCCATTCTGAAAACGAATAAGCGCCGTTGAAGTTTAAAATTTAAATTTTCACCGCTGTCCATGAAACAGATCCCGCAAAGCTGCACCTTGAAAAATGGAACTTTCGATTTATGATCATGGGTCGTGTTCAGGGCTATGTGTATCACTTCGAGCTGCCCTTAGCTGAAGGTCGTGTATAAATAAATATAAAATAAATTAGTACATACTAGAGTGCCCCAAATGACCCGACTTTTGAAAAAGTTATGCGCTGCAGGCTGAAATTGATCCTTGGCCTAATACGAGATCTCATGCCAAATTTGGGCCAGATCGGATCACAGGAAGGGGTCGCTCAACGAGCCTGAAGTTTGTATGGGATTTCGAGACATTTTGTTCGGGAGAAACATGAAAACCCAGTTTTTCATCAATAACTTTGGTTCCCGTCGGCCGATTTTTTTCAAAAACGGTTATTATTAAAGCCTTAATTATAACCAATTAATCACCGTAATTTATATTTGTAGATTTAATTGATCGGCCCGTAGGCCCGTGAGGAGCAAAAAATTTGATATGTGATGGTATGCTTCTAAATAAATTCTACCCGCTCATTTTCAACCTCTTTCATTTCATCTAACCTTCTATCCACCTACAAACAAAAATTTCATAATCTTTAGATGTCCCTACTAAAAAGGACATCACTTTTCACCGCTAGGCCGATCAATTAAATCTAAAAATTTAATTATAATTAAATTAAAGGAAAATTCAGGACATTTTAAGACCGATTTTATAAATCAGTGCACCTTTGGTCCAGAGAGCACCTTCTTTTCTCGTAAACGTACCAAAAAACTGTGTTAGCTCTCAGCTCCTCAACGCAATGCGCAATAGATTCTTCCGGAGAAGGTGGTCTTCATCAGTGGTTGTGAATGCTTTCGCTCACTCTTGTGCGTTGATAATCTCACTCTTGGTCCAAGTCCGTTTGATAAGCATCCATTTTTTCAGATTTTTGGAAATAAGCCTGATTTTGTCTGATTTAGTATATTTTATGGAAAACTGTATGTCTCAATAAACAGAATGATGTACATTGTTAACCCTAATCCGTCATAGATTGTCAGCTGCAAGTTTGGATGCTTGTAACTTTCTTCAGGCGCATCCAAATAACAAAAATTCTTTCAGAATCTCCCATGAATTCATGCCCTGACAAAAAACACCCTTCAGGGATCTAGAGTGTCAATTTAATAATCTTTATCTAAAATTGCTGTACTTCGCTTATTTTTCAAACGTAAAAATCGTACAAAATTTTTAGATTTGGAAACCTTGTTACGTATCACAAATTTGAAACTCAGACAATTTTCATCTACAACCACTTGTTTTTATTTTATTCAAGGTCGACGGAAATCTTCTTCAAAACATGCTTCGGAAGAAAGTCTCTAGACCACTTATCAATAACTTAAAAAAAAAATCACTTAAGAACTTAAGAACTGTATGTTGGCCATATGGATGTTTTTTTTATTAAATTTTTCAAGATAATGGTCCCAAAGAAAGTTAAAAATAGATGTAAAAAACGTTCTTTTCAATCGATCGACCACCAGAATTATTTCAGTCACTGCAAAAAAACTTGAACAGAGGATTAGAAAGCACAGTTGATTGATGAATTTTCAAATCTTGGTATTTTTTTTTTAATTTTTTGTCAATCTGCATTTTCTCTAATTATTCTAACGTCTAAATTCACTTTGCACATACTTTAAAGTCAACAGTGTATTTTTACAACAAAATTATATTCACAAGAAAGGTTAATTTATACCAATTCGAGTGATGTAATTATAATTGCGCTACGATGTTTCACAAAAAATGCTTGAGATCAACTGTATCACAGCTGTATATGAGACTTTCAACTCTAATTTTGATCAAAATTTTGATTTAAAAATTCAAATTTCAAATCTGATCGAGCTTTAAAAATGAATTCCTTTTCGGAAATCTGAATGTTTTGGAAAATCTGGATTATAAAATTTGGATTTCGAATCTCATTTTCAACACATGATTCGTAACAAATGAGAAATTGAGGGATGTAAATTCTTTAGAGATCGCATTTTCGGGTTCATGCCTGAAATAATGTACCTCATGATACTTTTGATCCTATCGACAGAACTTTTCAACATATATTTCAACAAACACTTTGCAAAATTTTAATAAAAAATGTAGCGTGGTTTCTGTGATATTGAGGTTTGAATGGTTAAAGTCAAAGGAATTATTATATCTCAGGCCACACAAATTTTAGAAAGCTCAAATTTTGTGATATAATAATTTGATAGCTGATCTATCTTACGCAGAGAATTTGATCAAAAAATATCATCTGCGTGAAAAGTTATGGAAGTTCAATTCCCATACAATTATGACCGGTATTGCACCTTCAAAAAGTGGTCTTAAACCCATAAATTTATTATATCACCATGATCGATAACTAAAGATTTTTATAAGAAAGACCATGAAAAGTCAGCAATTAGCATAGCAATGCATAGCATTGTATAACTACACATATCTTTCTTTGGCTGGTACACAAAGTACAACTTAATCATCAAAATAAACACAAGATGCTAAAACCGAGTATCAAGATTCAATATTCAATTCAAGTGTTGGTTTTTTTAAATAAGTGTAGTACCATAATGCACACCGCAACAAGTCAATGTAATCATAATGGAGATGATCTTATACCGCAAAATAAACTTTCTAGGCGCAGAGAACTCATACGACCCAGGGTGCTGTATTCAGATAGGAAGGGGAAGGGATATTTATATGGGAAATCCTACTCGGCAAATACGACTGATAAAATGAGTAAAAGCATTAAATTTTCAAAAAGAAACGATCTCACCAAGTCCATTAAATGGTATCAGAGATTTAGGCCGGAACTGTCTCCCAAATCTTCCTGATTGGAGTCAACATAAACGGGTTGCAACCAATTATTTTTTTTTAATATCTGTCGCCTACAAGCAACGCGCATCGCAGCAATCTAAAAAATATCGCATTTCTTTGCACATCGCGAATTTTTCCTTTTTTAACCGACTGTGGCCAAAAAATTGGGCTGCGCCACTGCATTGGTGTTTTTCCAAATTCTTCAGACGTCTTTTAACACAAGTTTTCTGACTTCATCAGCAATCGACCACTGAGCACATTTTAATATCGGGAAATACGCTTGAAAATCAATCGTTATGTTTGGCACTGCGTAAGCGAAAATCGGATCACACCGATGTCTACAACCGATAGCAAGTTTTCTTTCCTTTCAAGCACTATTTCTGAATCACTTTTAATATATCCCGGAAAGCTGCTTTCCAAACTTCACATATCATTACATTTCACATCAACGTTATCCTTTGCAATCTTTATGCACAATTTCACGATTTTTTGGCTGTTTAAACTATTATTTTGGTATTTTTTTACGGAGCACGAAAAATTCACGTTCGATGTACAAAATTCATAGCCAACTTCAGAAAGACCATGAAAAGTCAGCAATTCGGCTTTTTTGTTCAAGCCTGATTTATCCAAATTTTCATATTCAAGTTTCCTTGAATTGTGGAATGTTGGCAACCCTGCTCTTGATTGCAGGGAAACTTTCATCTCCCCTTACAGCTTGGGGGAGCAGATGAAAAAAAATGCACTCTCTTTCACTGGACAAGCCGATCTGAGGAGTTTTGCCATCCATGCTCCTACCAAAAACTGTCATATCTCTCATGTTTTCAAACCGATTTATACAGAATTTATAGTCCTCGTATAATGCACAAATATTCAAATAAAACACTCCGGTTTTCCGTTATTCAGAATTTAAGAAAAAAGACCTAAGAACGTGCTTCGGGAAATAGACTTTGGATCAGTTACATAAAAAAAAATCACTTGAGTCCGAAAAAGCTATAACTAGGAACTATAAGTTTTTTTTTTGAATTTTTTAAGATCATTACCTCACAAAAATATAATAAAGTGGTGTAAAAACCGACCAAAAGTTTAAACCTTCCATAATTCATCAAAAAATTCTGCAAAATATTTCAACCGAATACTGCATTTCGATAAGAGTTAAGATAAAAAAGTTATTAAGCTTCAAAAATGGGCTAACTTTTTTAACGGTGGTATTCAGCACTGTTAATGAGGCGTCATTATGTTCGACCGCCTCGACTCATTAACAGTGATGTCCTTAAAAAAGTTAGCCCATTTTTGAAGCCTAATAACTTTCTTATCTCAACTCTAATTGAAATGCAGTCTTCGGATGAAATATTAATCATAATTTAGGCTTTGATAAAAACCGTTTTCGAAAGAAATCGGCCGACGGGAACCAAAGTTATTGATGAAAAACTGGTTTTTCATGTTTCTCCCGAACAAAATGTCTCGAAATCCCATACAAACTTCAGGCTCGTTGAGCGCCCCCTTCCCGTGGTCCGATCTAGCCCAAAGTTGGCATTTGATCTTGTACTAGGACCAGGATCAATTTCAGCCTGCAGCGCATAACATTTTACAGGTTTTGAATTTCCCATACAAATTTGGGGCAGTCTAGTACATACTCTGATAAGCCTTTGAATTTTGTAAACATTGGCTTGTTTATTATGCTGTAAGCCATCCATCATTTAAAATACACATAATTTCAATATGATAGATGTTTTTGATACACCAAATAGTTGAAAACCTCTTACTTTTAACGCTCAAAATTTCCTAAAAGTACCAAGCCTACGTCACTGAAAAGAAATAAACCCATTTATTTTTTTATCATCAGAATGTACAAAGCCAAAAATAAATAATCATTTATTAATAACTATGGAAATTCTTCAAAATTCAAAAGAAAAACTCAGATTCACAAGAAAAATCAGCTTTATAGAAGAAACATAGAGGAAACTATCAAAGCAAGCGTCAAATATGATCATTTTTGGTATTCACAAGTGCATGATAGCCTTGCGACTCCTGTTATATGAGGTTTAGTTTAAGGACATTAAAGACAAAATATAGGGGTGAATGAGGACTTGGGGAGACTTGATCCCATTTTCCCATATACTTATTTTTGTATGTCATATCTTTTCTGAAAAATTAAGTAACTCGTCTTTATAATCCGAACTTAGAAATTTATTATTTGTACTTGCAAAATTCGGAATTTTCCGAATCAAACAAAAAAAAAAAACAAATTGTGTTGATATTTTTTTTTTATTCATGCGTCCAAAACGAATTTTTTTGAGCAAATTTTATAAGGTTTAATGGTAGCCCAAAATATCTGCTGATAAGTTTTGATGAAGACAACTTGCTTTTAGTTTTTTTTTCTTGTTTGTTTTTGACTTTACATACATATTTCCTGGGTTTTTACCAAACTTACTCGGATATTGCCCGGATTTATGGTCGACTATTTTTAATCATATTTTCCGGATTTTTCCAGGTTTTTAAATAAAAAAGGTAGAATCTGTCCTGCCCGGATATGTGCTGATTAAAAATCTGGCAACCTTATCTGTTGCATGAGTGACAGACAGAAAAAAACAGAACTTAGCGATTTGTTAAGACGACCTTTATTCAACAAAACGTATATTCGGTGGCTCTAATAAATTCCTCAAAGGATAGAATTACAAACTGCCAGAATGTTTAGGATTTCATTTAAATCAATACGTTTTTTTATAATTTAGTTTTTTGAAATGGATGACTTACGATTAGTTTCCTTCTGCCTATACGGTATGCTTTATCGTTTTTTTTAAATTGTTTTCTTGATTTTTGTTGTTGTATTTCTGGGTTTTAACTTAATTTTCCCGCATATATCGTCCATTTTGAAATCAAATGCTCGGGTTTTGCCAGGTTTTTAAAATATAAAATTGCCTGAATTTGTCCGGCTCGGATAGGTACGTGCTGACAAAATTCTGCAACCTTACATTAGATATTGGATTAAAACGAAAAACATGTCTTTTTGAACTCAAGCGATCAATTGAACCCAAAAGTAAAATTTTAGACAACTTTTTCTAAAAATGAGTCAAGAGTTAACCATTGCTTTGAAATAATATCATTATGGATTTTAAGTCATTCTATAACGCTTGACATATTGAAGTAAATATTTTTTATATATTTTTTTCATTTTGGAAACATTTGAAAATGATGAAACAAGATCTTTAAGTTACAATTTGTTGAATTGTTCATCAATAGTTCAATTACTCATAAATATAATTTTTTAAATTTTCTTATGTAACAGCATTGTTGATTTGCTCCATTTGGAAAATTTTCTCAAACATTATTTTTTCGTCAGACATTCCAGCAGCGAGATATTTTTCAGGGATCAAGCCTCTAAAATTTTCTAAGCTACTTTTTGTAGTTCGTTATTGTGCCTAAGATTTTATTTATTTAAAGGTTCTTAACACATTGCGGACCAAATCCGAGATTTCTCTCTTCTCCTCTCTTCTCTCTACAGAACTGACCCAAATACTTTTGATAACTCCGATATATTAAATTTGTAGAATTTGGTTCAGTGTTTTTTGAGATAAAGATTGCCAATTTTCGGAGTTTTCCGGCTTAACTTTCTCCACGGTCCCTCATGCATTCCTGGAATTTTTACTCGTTAAAATCCCTGGAGTGTCAATTTGACAATCTTGACTAAAACCAATATGTCTTTCTTGTCTTCCAACCAATTTTCATTAAATTTATAATTTTGGGAAGTTCGTAATGCATCTCAAATTTAGACATTATTCAGCTACAACGCTTCAGTTCTCCGTTATTCGAAGTCTATGAAAAAAAAAAAACGATAAAACATGCTTCGGAAAAAAGACGGTAGGTCAGCTACGGAATACTAAAAAACACTTAGTATCCAAGAAAGCTGGAGTAAGAAGCTTTTTTTTGTCTTTATTTGAGAGGTTTTCAGACGCTGGTTCGCCTCTGGAGTAAGAAACTATACGGGATATATTTTTGATTTTTTTTTTTTTCAGAACAAACAGACCACAAAAATAGTCAAAAAGTGTTTTACTCCACATCTTTTCAATCAATGAATCGTGTCAAAATTGTTTAAGTCACACCAGACAAATTTTGAAAAAAGACTTTAAAGGTTGACGTAATTTGGCACACTTTCGCCTTTTTTTTTTTTTTTCAAAAAACGAATCACAGTATTTTTGACGAATTTTCAAAGGAAACTGTTTTTCGAACCTTTTTCCCATTTCCAATTTTTCAGATTTTCTTTCTTTCAGACTTGAAATCAACTTTGCTCTGAATTTTATGTATATACATTCAAGATTTCCGTAATAAATTTATATTCACCAGAAAGGTAATTTTATAAACATTCTACTGGTGCAGTTACATAAGCGCTGCAATACTTTACAAAAATATGATAAACAAAAATGTGACATACTTTCTGAACATTCACAAGTCAGCGTGAACTACCGCTAGTTGTCAGATTTTTTATCACACGTATTTGGACTGGACATTTGATTCGAAAAATCCGGGCAATATCCAGGCTTCGTCGAACATTGTTGCAAAAACGGCGAACATGAATAAGTTCTTTCGTTCATTGATCAAATTTCTAACCATTTCTTGGTTATTGCTTGGGAACTAGAATTGTGGTTAAAATTTCTCCTTAAAAAATTGCTAAAAACCAATCATATTGGCTGTTCTTCATCGAAAACCATAAAATGGTAATAAATGGTAATATAATAAAGAGCGTGTACGGATTTTTTTCCATCAGACTTAAGCTCCTTGAGATTCTGGTTAACTCGCCACCGAAGAAAAAAAATCACATATGTTGTACTTGAGCTGATTTTTTAGTCACCTAATTTAACTCTGCTCTCACCACTTGAGCGATTTTTTTTCAAGCGAATAAGCGTCGCTTTTTTTTTGACTAAATAACAATCTTTATTTCACTTTAATTTTACAAGAGTGTACAATATAAGTGAATGTATTTTTGGAAAATGACTACGCATTTTGTTTTAGTTTATAAATTATTAACACTACACTACCTACTTAATTAACTTAACCTACTATATACAACCTTAGACTAAAGTGCGCGAATTATCGTGTGTTCTGAGGTGGAGCACCTCTCTCCATATTTCAAGCAATAGTTATTGAATTTTGTTTCCAGGGTATCCAGGGCCGCGAGCTCATGTACCTCGCTTGTTCTTGTCCAGGGGGGAGGTTATGAATCATTTTCAAAATTTTGTTTTGAACGCGCTGGAGTCGCTGTTTGTCTGAGCACAGGTTTTCCACACAGGGATCGCGTATTCCAATGAGAAGTAAATAATTTGTTTGTATACAGCCATCTGATTTTTTAGGCACAGTTTGGATGTTCTATTTAATATGTGCTCTGAAAATCAGATGGCAGTCTAAAGTGAGTCCAAGATAGACAACCTCTTTCGACCATTCAATGAGGGAACCTTGAAACCGGATTTTGCAGTCCACCGAAGAACAAGTCTGGGCGATCTCGAGTGAGGGAACACGATGGCTTGGGTCTTAGTTGCGTTGATCACAATTTTCCAGCTGATGTAATACTCGTTTAAAGCATCCAGGCCTCTCTGAAGTTTAAGTGTTAGAGCTCGGATGTGACGACCGTTGAACATAATCGCCGTGTCATCTGCGTATTGAGACATTACACCGTTCTCAGCGAGGGACGGGATGTCAGAGGTGTAAATATTGTACAATAATGGCCCCAGGATACTACCTTGTGGTACACCAGCATCGATTTTAAATGGTTCGGAACTTATGCTCTGTAGACTAACCCGGAATGTTCTGTTAGAGAGATAGCTCTTTATGATCTTGATCAAATATGTTGGAAAATTGAGTCGGTACAGTTTGTACACCAAGCCATCATGCCACACATTGTCAAAGGCCTTTTCAAATAAGCGTCGCTTGGTGAGTAAAGTTTTAAAAGGAATCTTGATTCTCTTACTCTAGCTCAGCCTTGGGTGCAGGGGTGTCAGGTGGCCTGATTTTTCAGGATTTGTCCTGATTTTCGAAAGGCCATCCTGATTTTTGAAAAACGCTTGAATTGTCCTGATTTTTGAAAAATGGCCCATAAATGTCTTGATTTAAAAAAATATCCAAATGATAACTAAATATATTGTTAAATGATGAGAACATCAAACAAATCTTAAATAAAGTAGTTTAACCAGTTTAACCAATGATAATCTTTGGTTCATATGATATTTAAATGATGTTTTTCGATATTACCTACAGGCCAACCAAGGTTATTCTTGCGTTGTATAATTCGAGGCGTCTTCAGCACCTATATTTCGCCTTAAGTTATGCAATCTAAGCAGAGCTGCATGTTAATATCACCAATTTGGTGGTGTCCAGAAAAATCATGATTTTTTTCTTCGCGTTGTCCTGATTTTTGACAAAACGACCTGGCACCTCTGCTTGGGTGGACTTTTTTTGTGTTTCGCCTCACACTCAGGGATGCCAACTATTTTTTCAGAAATGTCTGGAAGATTTTGAAAAAATGTCTGGAAAAGTCTAAATGGCGAACGTTATAAGTGACAACCTTTTTTTTTTGGTCGCCAGATCGCGATATTGCAGTCCAGCGAAGAATACTCATCCTACTTGATTATAATCATACATTCTTTAGACTATCAATGCCTAAGACCATTGTAGTTGTGGTGTCGGCGGTACTACATTTTTTTAAGGCGCCAACACTAAATTTTACTTTGGAAGTCCGGACTTCCGACTTTCGGAAGACTTCCGACAAAGAAAAGTAAAGTTCTAGATTGTCGAAAGTCTGTGTTTTGTTGCCAGTTCACCGGCGAAGGTTCTAAAAATTTTATTCAAAATCACAATATGCAAAACTTTCTGTTCTACAACCATCTTTGTGGCATTTCTCTCTCTTCAATTACTAATTCAAATCATTTCCTGCCATTTCCGAAAATTTTGAATTTTGACTGTTTTGTTAAAAAATTCATGTCGAAACTCAAAAGTTCTGGAAATGTCTGGAAAAAATGACAAAAGTTTGGCTGGAAAGCTTAAAAAATGTCTGGCAAAAATCCAAAAAGTATGGAAATTCCAGACAAAATCTGGAAGGTTGACATCACAGCTCACACGCACTCTGACCTCAAGTGTACCGATGTTTGCTCGTTGAATTGATTTTCTGCGAGTTTAGGTACGATATAATGATGAATAAAAGTTAATCACCGGAAAAATTTTGTAGAACGAATACAAACACTATAGGTTCTGAATGAAACTTGATGTTTCCTCACAAAGAATCCGTTACCATTAACTTAAGCGTCCAACCCACACCCACGTGTTTTATGAATGCCGTAACCAGGATTCGATCCTATCTAATTCCTCGGATTTATTCGAGCTCGCCCAATTTTTCAACAAAAGAGACAAGTCTGGTCCGGTCCAGATGTCCGGATATTCTGAATCCAAAGATATCCAGTTTTGAATTTTTCGTCAAAAAACGGGTTTGAAAAGTTTATTTCATCACTATTAGCGAAACTTTTTATTGGGGTACCATTTACACGAATTGAACACTGCTGATATGTTTCCACAAAAACCTGATTTCAAATAATTTTTCTTCATTTTACCTCTAAATTTTTTGGATTATTGTCTAGAATTTGTCCGGATATTGCCCGGTTTTTGGAAAATTTAAAATCAATTGCCTGTTTTTTTTTCAGATTTTTCAAAAATTGTTCACGGCCCGGCTACATGTGCAAATTGTTGTGGAATATTTTTTATGTTGGTTATTCACCATGGGCAGTATTCGGCATCGCTAACTGAAAAATTAGCGCCGCTATAAATCGCTAACTCATTCAAAGTTAGCGGTCGCTAATTAAATACGCTAAAAAAAAAACAGCATGTGGAAGATTAGAGCTATTTTTTTTTAATTCTGTTTAATAATTTACTCGATTTATCTGTTTCGTGCAAAGCCGATAGTATGCAATTTTGTTGCAAACAATCTTTTGTGCAATTCATTCCCTTTTTTGCATTATTATTACATTATCCTCATTTAAAATCTTTAACCTGTTTTCCCCTTTTTTGAACTTGCAGGAGCATTGTCAAACGTGAACATTTTTTCAATTTCTTTTTGAAATTAAAATGAACATAACAATGAATTATTTACAACTTAACAATATCAATTCATTCTATGGTGATTTTATCTTATTTTTATATGAATTTATCTGTAAAATCTCTAAAAAACAGTATTGTAAAAAGTAAATATCTCAACCACAAAAGCTGATTAAGGGATGTTAAAAATAGTTTTATATTGTTTAACACCTTTTATTTTTATCTTCTTCTGTAAATGTTGCGTGCTAATAGAGGGGAAAATGACACTAAATACATCTTTCCTCTAATTTCAGTACGCATTCCTCCAATAAATCCAATTAAGCAATCAGAATGATGCTCAATGTCACCTTAACTTGATTAATGACAAAAATTTCATTCTTTCACTGAATAATTCGAAAGTTAGATTCAAATATATGTGAGTTATCGGTCTTCAATTAGCGGAACAAAATAATAGCAGAACTTTTTAGTTCGCTAGATCAAGCATAACTTAGCGGCAAAATTAAACCGCTAACAAAAAGTTAGCGGACTTACTGGCGATTAGCGGATTAGCGCTTTTGTGCCGAACACAGGCCATAGGTGCACGGATTCACCACAGTTTCTCCCCTAGTATGTGCTTATTTACATGCATTATGTATTAATTTTATGATTTTAAGGTAAGCAAGTATCTATCGATTTTGAAATAAAATTTGGTTTCGATTTGTTTAAAAAATATCAATTGAACATGGAAATTGAGTTTGATATCCAACCTTTCCAGTTTAATCAATATTTATAACAACCATTTGTTGCTCAGTACCAAAAGGAAAGCTAGTTTTTTTCAATTTTCACACTCTTTTCAACGATGACATTAAAAAAAACAAAAAATAATAACTTTTGGCTTTTTGTATCGAGTTTTTGTTTGCTAGGTATTATTTCGAACACCGGTAAAAACATATTTTTCCAAAACTGTTGAAAAATGCATAACCATTTAAAAAAACAATTCTATGATATTCATCTTTTTCAATGAACATACCCATAATGCTTTGTTTTGCTAATGAATCAAATTTGCATAGTTTAAAATCATTTTGTGTAGAATTTAGCGGCGCTGCTATTTTTTCGCACACCAATGCACCTGGCCAACTGGTAAATGATTGAAAATGTAGTCAGTTACAGGAGAAAACACATCTTACCTGTCATGATGGGGAATGGGGAATCATACCCAGTACGCCTGGCTACCCAAAACTAGACTAGCGTTAGCCCATCCACCAAACCACCTCAGTGTTACGAAAATATGTGTGGAATGCTTTTGATAAAACTATATCGACAATTCACAACCTAGAGAACTTTATAACAGTTTTTAATGGCTATTTTTCCCACAAACAATGAATCCTTTCACTTTCAAATCACTTACCTTCTCTCTGTTCTTCTTGCTTTATTGCAGCGAATAATGGATTCCGCAGAGCAGGCAGCATTATCGGAATCGGATCCGGAGGCCGGTGCCTCGAAGGGCTACGAAGGCGGATACTACGATGCTCGCAAAATCAACGAATATAAATCCAACGGGCAGCTAGCGGATGGATCTCGGCAGATGTTGCTGAGGCATATGCGCCGATTCGAAAGCTATCCCGTCAATATCAGCCTCAGTTCGGTGCTTACACCGAATGGTGTTAGTTTAGATGGTAATTTGAGACAACTTTGTTGAAGGGCGAATCCCAGGAACTTATTATTTTTTCCATCATCAGATCCGGAAACACAGGCAGCCCTCAAATGGTCATCACATTTGGACCCACTTTTTGCGAACAACATTGAACGCGATTCCGCTTTATCGTGGCAGTACTTTGGATCCAGTACCGGGTTCCTCAGGCGCTTCCCCGGAACGGCTTGGCCTCCGGAAACGTCCTTCGGTAGTCGAGAAATAAGCGATTTCAGAACAGAGGATTGGTTCATCCAGGCCGCTTCCTCACCGAAGGATGTGGTAAGTTTTCTTATAATTTTTTTAAAATTAAATAAATCAAAAACTAATTTGATTGGATTTTTTACTCGAAGATTATACTGCTGGACTCATCTGGATCCATGAGCGGGAAGGAGTATCAACTGGCTATCGCCACGGCCTCAGCAATTATGGATACCCTAGGAGATGATGATTTCTTCAATTTGATATCGTTTTCGGATCAGGCCCGAGTAATTGTGCCCTGCTTTCAGGATAAAATGGTAAGTTTACACCTCCGTTTGTAATCAACGCTTTGACTTCAAAATAACACTTTTACAGGTTCGAGCCACTCCGGACAACGTGAAAGAAGTTAAGACAGCTATCCAATCGGTTGAGTGCGAAAATACGGCAAACTTCTCGGCTGCTCTTGAGACGGCCTTTGAGTTGCTGCGAAGAGTGAGTAGAAGTTTTTGTTTTTAAATGGACACAATTTTTCTCTAAACATGATTCTTAAACATCAAAACATCCAGCAGAAATAAGATAACTGATTCCTAAAATACATTGATTTTTATGATAAGTTAACCACCGTTAATTAAGTTGCCCGTCCGGAGTATACGTGTTTACCACATGTAGACTCCGGACCAACCAGATTTCATTGTATAGGTTAAGGTAGTGCCACCTCTATCCCGGTACTACTTCTCCTAAATAATGAAATGTTGCGGGGTAAAGTATGGTGTACGTTAATAAGTTTTCCTCGCAAAAATGCTCTTTCGCTCTTTTCAACATCTGTAAATTTTCTTCTCACTTTTCTATCCATCTTCATCAATTTCATTTCTGATATTCTTTCTCCAAGAATATACATTTCACCTATATGCCGAAAATAATTTATAAAACACATTGAGAAGAAGCACTAGTAAAGTTGTCCACGTCATTTATTCAATCTGTAAAGCATAAATCGTCTAAGACGGTGTATGTCTTTTTAAACAGGCAAAGCTGGGAGAAAGTCAATTTTTAGAGCGCTCATAATCACCTATCCAAATATTTCATCGTGTTCTGGCATTTTCAGGCTACATGAAACCATAAAAATGGTAGGCATAAGTTTACCCGTTTAGGAGTTCTCAAAAAAGAGTTTGAATATTTTTTATGAAATTTCGCAAACATACATACATTGAATGTCGAATAGAAAACAACATCGCGCCTTATTTGACTTTGCAATTATTATTATATTTTTGTTAGCAATATTTTACACCGCACAGTGGGGCAGAACAGGCTTTGTACTGGCCTCGTAATTTCTTTAAATCAGCTCATAGAGGTTTGATCCGCTTACTGAGCATTTCAAAAAGTTTTTCACGATTTCTACAAATTGTACAAGTTAAAAAAAAAAAATACTAAAATAGGGGTACTGATGAATAATAAAGCTGTTCATAAATCTGTTTGCAATTTAATGTATTTTATTTTACATTGCCCTGGAATAGTTTAGAAAAAAAATTGAAATGTTCCCATTAGCTCAACAATATTATCCCATATTTAGGGGAGAATGAGGATACTTGATCCCTGGGGATACTTGATTCCTCAGCTATATCTCGAAACTGGATTGTCTTACAAAAATCAAATGTTCTAGAAAAATGTGCCAAATGGAGCAAAACAGCAATGCTCAAAACTCAAAAAATGTAAACAAAATAATTTTTTGAGTTCTTGAACTTTGTTTGAAAAATTTCACAAAATGTTACTTGAAGATCTTTTTTCATCACTTTAAAATGTTCTTTATATGGAAAAATTATAACAAAAATATTTATTCCAATATATCAATCGTTAGAGTGTAATATGAACTTCAAAATACCATATTTTCAAAGCAATGGAAAACTCTCAACTTTTTCCAGAAAAAGTTTTCTAAAAAGTTGATTATGGGTACAACTGATCCCTAGAGTTCAAGACGGCATTTTATTCTTCTTAATGGATCGTGATCATTGTTGATTATGAGATTACCAATATTTATCCAATAACTAATGTTTATCCAACAATAATCCGAAGAAAAGGGCTAATATAAGTAATTATCTCTCAATTAAAGAAAATAGAGCCTTTAAGTATGCAATGTCTTTAGGGTTGCGACAAAGTTATAGAATTTTCTTCTTCTGTCAGTTATAAATTGGAAATGAGATCAAACATGACCAAAATAGTCAACTGACATTCTATATAGGGGTTTTGTTTATTTTTTTTACAAGGATAAGGGCTTCCTGAATAAAGGATCAAGTCTCCTTCAATAGAGGATCAAGTCTCCCTTAATTTCAAAAATATCGCTATTTCTTTACTCCCACGAAAATGCTTCTAGTTCATCTACGGGTTCAAGTATCGTTCTAATTTTTAAAGCATAGAAACTTGAAATTGCACGCTGTCAGAAAATGTAAAAGGATGCGAGTTGCTAAATTTTTCCAAAAAGATATGGTGAAAATAAGAAAACGGGATCAAGTATCCCCACTCTCCCCTACGCATAAAATGAATTCAGTTATAAAAGGAAAAGGATTTTTTGAGTAATTAAATTAATGTTATCATTCAAGCTAATTGTTTTTTTTTAAAGACCCTACACTAAACAGTAGGCTTCCATTCTAAGAGTTACTGAGAAAAATGTTTAATTTCAAGATTAATACAAAAAACATGCCTCACCGAAAGTTTAATAACTTCTTCATTAGCAAGTATGAGCAACAACTTATTGTTTTTTTCTTCAAAAAGTTTAAACTTAGTTCTTTATTTTAATATTAAACTCGACGCGAAATTTTGCTGAAAAACTATACTTTTAGATAATAGACATTAGTGAAAATCTGTGATTTTTTATGTCAAACTATTCTTGTAATAAATAGGACAATATAGTTTGTAAATTTAATATGTTGAAAGTTAATAAAAGTTGACGAAATTAAAAAAAGAAATTGATGCTTTTGGTCTTGAACAGATTATTTTCTACAGAGCGATAAAAATCTCTCTTATTATTTCCTCATTTTTTCAAAAAATATTTACCCTAACTTTCCCTACTAAGAAAGTTTCTCAAAAAAATCAAATTTTTCAAAATTTTTAATAGTTTTGAGATGAGCTATCAATCTCGTTTCCAAAAATATTAATGTAAACAATTATATCCAAGGAATGAAAAATAAGGTTTTGTCACAACTTTTACAGGTTCAGTCCCACAGTGAGTCGTAAACATGATTTTGGAAAAAAATCATATGTTTTCGAAGCTATTGAGCAGATTTAAGTTTCACCATTAAAATATTATCAAATTATAAGTCTTTGATAATTTTTTAATCATGCAGCAACAAATTAGACGATTCCGTAATATGCTGTTCCATTATCCTGCTAATAAAAAAAAGATTCTTTATTATTAGAATGCAAACGTCCTTACAATAGTTATTGGGCATCTTTATTTTTTTAAGTACTTGAAATATTTATGAAAATTTGACGTTTTTGAAAATGAGTTATTGATTACGAAAGGTTACTCACAATTCTATGTTGAACTGCAATCTTATAAATTATCGTAAGTTTGTTATTTATGAAATTCATATTTCTGCAACCTTGTTTGATTTTTGTCGCCTCAATGTCGTGTGTGCGTAAGCTTAGGGATTGGAATTTTATAAATTTAACATTTTTTTTATCAAAGTTCAGGTACTGAGCTTTGATATGTAAACCTTAATGACAGTGTTACAGTTTTCCATTTTAATATTTTCGTTTCATACATCAAAATTGATTTGATCTTCGCACCTTGAAGATCGAAATTTTTCAGATTGGGATACTGAATATTAGAATGTATGTGACTTTGTTGAATTTTGTTCCTTTTTTCTCTACAAAAAATTGATATATTTTTCCATCGCGTCAAAATAAAAAATGAATCGTTGAAACGACACTACAAGTGAATGTAAAATAATAATAAAAATCCCACTCGACTAATCTACATATTATGATTGTCAAACTATGTGAAGTAGTTGAGAAATGGCTATTCTAATTTCAGAAGCTCAATACACAGCGCAAAACTTAAAATTATTGATATTTAATTTTCAATAGATTATTTTTGATAAATTTGGATAAAATTTTGAAAAATTCAAAACTTCTTTCATGAAGTTCAAACAGGAAAAGATTGAATTTTTCGTAAAGCTCAAAACAAGGGTAATAAAACCCGCGCAATCTGGAATGATTACGATAGTAACTTTGGGGAGGCTTACGACGTTTATTCGACAATATTTTACAATTTGAAATTCATTGACTTTTTGAAATATGTTTTTTGAGCAATTGACTACAAAAATAAATATGATAAAATTCAAAGCTTAATTTTTTTTAATAAGAATTTAAGTGTTCGGATCAAAAAGCGATCACACTAAATTGCATGTAAATCAATTTTTTTATTAAAAAAAAACAAAGTATCTTTCTTTTTGAAGCTCAATATGTAAAAAACACGGAAACACTACTCAGTTAAGATTCCGGTCGACCTAGTCCCAATTGGCGAGACTTTCGTTTGTCGCTTGATTTTGTACAGCTAGCTTATCCACTTTCTTCGGAGTAGGAAACTATTTTGCTTCGAACTGCTTCTCGCTGCTACAAGTTTTTTGGGTCTTCTTGCGGTTTTGCTTAACTATCGTCCAATATATCTCAATTGAGAGAAGTTCTGTTGTATTGGGAGGGTTCTTTGCACTGGGCGCAACCTGAATGTTGTTAGCGGCATACCAATCCATGGGCTTTTTACATAATTGTAGGATGCCAAATGCGGCCAAAACAGCACAGACAAGTAATGTTTCTTCAGGATAGGCAGCAAACGCTTTTGAAGACACTCTTCTACGTAAATTTTCTGGTTGACGGTCCCGGCTGCAACGAAAATGTCGCTTTACAAGCCTCAGGTACAGATAGTTTCCCAAACGAAATATTTCTTGGCAAAATTTGATAGTTTCATATGCTTGAAAATGTATGCCACCTTTCCCCATCCGGATGCTGTATAAAACTTTTGTCCCGGAAGCTGACTGAAATCTGCCTTGGCGTGGGTTTCGTCGCTCATTACCACGCAATCAAACTTTGTCAACAGTATACAGCTTCCGAGAACTTATTTTTGAGGTAAGGTTTTGCTTTTCATTGCGATAAGCAGTCACTACCTTCTTATAAGTCGATAGTCCGGATCGTTTTTAAGCTTCATGCATGTAGACGATATTCCCAACTTATTGGCAACATCTCGAACGGAGAGATTGGAGTATCGCTTGAAAGTGTTAGCTACTCTTCTGTTCGTCAATGCGGCTCCCGGATTTAGATTTCTCCGAGATCCCGGCTTCTTAGTTGACACATATACACAAACACCTTCAAAATGAGGGGTGTTCAGAAGAAAGTAAGCAGTTCGGTAAAGAATTACAGCTCAAATATCTAATTCCTTAACGCTAGAGGAGCATCTCTTAAAACCCCCTTTTGAAACCTTTGCCTTTGGAATTCTGGAAAACTCCTTAAAATGCAGTTATCTATTCAAATAATTCGTAGAAGCATTGTTATTCACATTGACGCAGTAAATTTTTTAAAATAATCTTGTTTTTGTTGATAAATTCAAGTGCCCAAGCAACCAAAAGTCACATATTTACTTGAATGAAGGCATTGAAAGTTACATATTGGCTGACAAAGAGAATCAACTGCCTAATTCCCTTTAGTGAACTTGATGTACTCATTCATGAACTTGAATGTTGCAAAAATGATTAATATGTACGCTGTATGTGACTTGTTTTGTCCAATTCCCATGAGTGAACTATATACACTCATTAACGAACTTGAAAGTTGCAAAAGTGATCTATACGTACGTTATACGGGACTTAAGTCACATAAAGGGCACAAAATTGCTCAAAACGGGATTTGGTAATTCACAAAAAGTGCATTGATGAGCTATCCAAATCAAATCACCACTTCGAGTTTTAGTTTCATTTAGAACAACATCTAGGCGTGGTCTTGTGGTAGCGTGTTCGATTCTCATCACGAAAGTCGGAGTTCGATCCCCAAGCCGGGCAAGTTTTTTTTTCAATAAGTAATTTTGTAATTGAGTGACCATTCTGATGTCATGTATATGTAGGAAATGTAGGAAAAAAGTAATTGAGCAATTTGTCGAGTTTGGAATCCAGCGCGTGGCATCATGAGGGCACCGGTACAGAACACAATAAATAATCAAGAGAGGGTGATATGAACCGAAGCCAAGGGTTTAGTTGAGATAGAGAGAGATTTTTTGCTCATTTTGGGATTTTTTGAAAGCTGAATTAAGAGGCCGCTGGAAGCTGAATACAAGATCATTAAGACTTGTTTTGGAACTTGAATGTATCAATAAGAACTTAAATTTTGAGCTGCATAGAACGTACTTCATCTCAATGATGGGGCTAAGTAAGCGTTTTTGTACCTGTTTTATGGGACTTTTGGTTTGCTTGGGGTGCTATTCTTATTTCGCACCCCTTTTTTCACATTTTTGGTCCTCAACGCCAATTGCTACGTCTAAGAAAAGTAAACTTATGCTTGATTTATCCGTTAAGCAATTCAGAACAAACTGTGGAAGAAAATTTTCGTAATTTTTCAATCATTCATATTTTAACAAGCAAAACACATAGTGGTGCTATTCTTATTTCGCTCACTGTATGAATGATTAGAAAAAATACGGCGAATTTATGTTGACTACTTATTGATTCGAACATCCTTTAATTCGAACACGCTCTACAATGTCTACCGCTAACAGTGAAGAGCTTGTTCAGATAATAACCTAATTGGTTTTGAGATTTTTTTTACTAGAGTTGGAGCATACGTTCAATACTTTCAAATATAGGAGAAGGTTCTACAATATTCACCATTGAACCTACCTATTCATTGAATATTAGTTAAGTAAGAATCCTAATTTTGTTTTTTATTCGAATTACAGTACAACCAAAGCTCGCAGGGAAGCCAATGCAACCAGGCCATAATGCTGATAACGGACGGGCCGAGTGATACCTTCTCGGACATCATCAAACACTACAACCATCCGCATATGCCGGTGCGAATTTTCACCTATCTTATTGGAACCGACAAAAGCAGTGGAAAGAACCTGTACCAGATGGCCTGTGATAATAAAGGTATGATTGTTTTTTTTTTAAGTTCGAAGTCTTCGTGTAATCTAACGTTTTTGATTCCAGGCTTCTACGTGCAAATCAACAGTGTCGAGGAAGCTCGCCGTAAGGTCGTCGAATACGCTTTGGTGATGGCACGACCAATGGTTTTGTATCAGGCTGAGCATCCTGTTCATTGGAGTCCAGTATTCACCGGAGGTCGAACCAGCATTCTTGGAAGGGAAAGTGAAAACAAACGCAAGTTAGTGACAACGGTATCGACACCTGTGTTTGATCGGCGAAATCACTCGACCAGGGCTGCCAATTTGCTGGGCGTAGTGGGGACGGATGTTCCGATCGAAGAGATCCAGAAGATGATTCCGCAGCATAAGCTGGGCGTCAATGGGTATTCGTTTATTGTCGATAACAATGGGAGGGTTCTGTACCATCCAGATCTACGGCCTATGAGTGATAATGGACAGTACAGTTCCTCATTGAAGCACAAGTACAACTCGGTAGATTTGACCGAAGTGGAGCTACCCGAGGTCGATAACCCGAACAGTGTGCTCGGGGAACGGCACGAGCATCGGTTTACGAATGTGCTTCAAGAGGTAGGGAGAGAATTTTGTCGGTGGTTTGAATAGGTTT
Source organism: Uranotaenia lowii (assembly GCF_029784155.1). Taxonomy (NCBI): domain Eukaryota; kingdom Metazoa; phylum Arthropoda; class Insecta; order Diptera; family Culicidae; genus Uranotaenia; species Uranotaenia lowii. Next base: position 187,153,143 of record NC_073692.1, on the reverse strand, counting down.
TGAAGGTGAAAATTTTGATTTTCAGCTACGGAACGAGATGGTTATGCAAAAAGAGGGTGAAAATGAGTTGACGGTCTTGGTCCACATGGAAGACATGAAGAGGGTCACATTGCGATCTCAGAAGTAAGTATTTTTTTCCAAAGGGTATTGAAAACTGCTTCATTTCCTAATATTTTCATATTTTCTCCAGGTATTTCTATGGACCAATAGAAGGTACACCCTTCTCACTTGGCATTGCTTTGCCTGATAACTACGGCATCCATGAGCTTAATGCTCAACAAGAGATTCGGCATTCCCATACCAATGGTAAGCTAGCAAGAGCACTGGAAACTTTATCTCTGATAAATCATTCTTTATCCACAGTGACCGAGCACTTCCAGGGCAACAACTGGAAGGTCCATCCGGACTGGGTGTACTGCGAGTACAACAGTCTCAAGGATGTGGAAGCCAACGGCGAGAGTACGATGGAAACCACCTACCGGGACAAGGACGAAAGCTTCGACACTCCGGAGGAGCAAGTCCTACACTTCTTGGCCCGCGTCGGCCGGCCCGGCTGGAAGTGGATGTCGGTAAGCACCTCTTCCCATGGACATCATCACTCTCGGATGTCCTTTTTTCCTACGTCATTAGATTAAAAAATCTCTCTTCCATGATCTCTAGGTTCGCCCGCGATCGCCGCAACCACATCATGGCCACGGTGGTATTCCGGTGGGACATTATGCCCAGCACCATCTCAACTCGCAGGGTTCCCGCAAAGCTGAACCATACTATTGCGATCGTACTCTCGTCCAGAGCTTGGTCCGGGATGCCATCGTTACGGATGGGTTGGAACGTGCCCCGACCCATCCAGCGCGGAAGGAAGACAGAAGGTAGGGTCACTTTTATACGAATTACTTACCGATGATGGTGTCAGAAAATCGGAGGAACACGACCTCACTAGTCGATTTTCTTTAACCATCTGGTAAAATTTTTTGTTTTCAGTTTTTCTAGAAAGCACCCAGGAATTGTACCAATCACGATTAACATTTGCACTTTCTTTCCACAAATGCACTCTTTTGTGATTTCTTCTTTTTATATCCACTTGAATGTTTGTCTCTTCCGCTCGAAATCAATATTTTTTTTATTTGGCAAAATTTGTATCAATTATAAATAGCCCAATCGCCACACTGATGGCTTTACTGCACAGGTAAAATTGCACTAACGTTTTTCCCACAGCACAACAGACGATTGGGTGTGTTTCTGTTCTCCCCGGTATAATTCACTGTAATAATCTAGCATCATTTAAGTTCTTCAGTTTTTTTTTCAAATGAAACCCGATAAGTATACTCCTTTAACTGATTGTGAAATTGTATTTATAAAATAAAATAACAGAAATTGGAAATTTGCCAGAAATAACCCCTTGAACATCTAGAAATCTTCAACACAGACTGGAACAGAAGATTTGAAGAAGTGTGCCAATCAGAAAGGGTTTATCCCAACTCACTCAAATATGCAACTCTCTTAAAGCTATCATATTAGCTCAACATTATATTTTGTTGAAGCTTTCTGAAAGCAGGGGAGAGGCGAGCTTAATTATTTTATTTTTTTTAATTGTATTAAAATCATCTGACATAGTTGTCTTTATGGTAAACTTGATTTACGGTTACATGAATAAATTGCACGAGCAGATTCAATTCGTCGTTTCATGGTTGTAGTACCTACATATCTATATTGAAGCACAGAGAACAGACGTACAAGCTCGAACAAAAAGTCTTCAAAAAAGTGTGTAAAATTTTCAATGCTGACATTTGAAATAACGTTGAAAATAGACTCGAAACAGTGCCGTCTATTGCGTTAACAATTAATCTAATGCCGCTGTAAAATAGACGAGTTCGATTTATTGATAGATAAATGCAATAAGAGATACTTTTGACTGGACAGAATTTCACTTCCTTCATTTTATACGGTTTTTTCATATTGACTTTCGATGAGTGATTTTTTTCAAATTTACCTAAGTTTTCTTCACCCATCTTCAGATGTCCCCCAGAGTAACCCGAAACGTTACTTAAATTTAAAATAAAAAAAGTGGTTTCACTCACCGAAAAAATCAATAAGTAAAAACCGTATGCGATTAACTTTCAAAATATTTTTCCATTATGCAACCGGATGAAAATGCTACAAAACTTTAACAGCAACTTTCTTGGAGCATGCTTTACAATTCATCATCCTGTTCAAAACTTACCAACTGTTTTTTTTTCTCAGTTTGGTTTTGATAGTTCTCTTTGGTGTGTTTGAAACATCTGGTGGCCCAGCCAAAAAAACAATAATTTGTTGAAAAAGATCGTTGGAAATGTTACACAAGTTTCGTGGGCTAGCTTGTACGTCTGTTCTCTGTGATTGAAGTAAACAGGCGTAGAAAATCGTAGGAACCGTAAAGAGGACATCGAAGTTTCCCTTACATTACTGCAAGCTCTCTATATTGAATCTAAACCCAATTTGTCCACGGTCAAGTCGATCTGCTTGCGCTTCATTGACCTTTTCATTCCCAAGAGCTTTTGCTAGTTTTGAGGATAGAAAAATTTATTTACAACGCATGTTCTAGAACAAAGGTGTCTTATTTTAGCCTGTTGAAGGAAGCAATTTGGGCTGTAGAAAGGAGACTTGGTGGTAGAACTTGGAATACTATATTCTTTTTTTTGTTCGGGAATTTTAATCCGGTTGGATGATTCATCCCGTAAAATACTTTATTCAACTAACTTCGCTACCTTATATCAGGTCCTACCGGCTTCCGAGAAATTTTGGCGACAGAACACTAGCGCCAAAATAGATTTTACGGACTGAGATCCAAGCTCAAATTGTGTAATCTGTTACACACACTACTGCATAAAAATCAAAGCAGCTCGCGTTTACTTTTCTGTTTACATCCCAGTTTTCTTTGATTACACCACAGCACAGTGGTCAAAGTTGCAAAAAAAGATGTACATTTTTACAAAGTTGTTTAAATGTGTTGTTTATATGTAGGATTGAACATTATGAGCTTGTGGAATATATGCCAGCAGTTGTTTTAATTTTTTATATGTTTATTTGAAACTTTTATTTGCCCCGTATAAATAAAACATTGATTCTGTACGAGACCCTCGTTTCAAAATTCATTCAATCAAAACTTGGCTGTTTAACAAATTTGAGAAAATGAACTTGAAAATTATTTGAGTAGTGTCTTATTTTACATAAATTTGGTATGAGACATCCTTCCCTGTTTCACAAAGTAACATGGGTTATTCAAAACAATAAATCACCTATTACGTCAAATGTTCAAGTTTAATGAATTACAGTAAAAATGTAACAATTGTAAAAACCTGGGTAACTGGGCAGGACAATCAGGTTGTTTGGCTTGCAAGATTCATTCCTCGTGGGATCCTATATCGGAAATTCCGTCTGCAGTACAGCTGTAATTTGATTTGGTTTTGATTTGAAACATAAATTTATACACTTTCAACTTATCAACTTACCGGAGGAATAGAAGATTCCATTTTTCTCGAATTCTGCTAAAATGTGTTGCACTGGCAAACGATCGAGTTCGATGTTGGCTGATTCCTCGCAAAAACGGGCATCCAAAATTAATGATCCATCTGTCTATTTGGTTCTTCTTGAATTTTTCATTAGCCGTTCCATCGGATGCTTAGCTGAAATTAAATTCGTTGATAACACATTTCTGAATCTCCTTCTTGCATCCTGATTTGGATTCAGAATCAAATTTCGTTCACTTTTAGTTTGTTAACTTACCGGTGTAGCGAATTTCCTTGAATTTTGATGAATGCTAGGGGAATCCGTTCCGCTGGCGAACGATCGGGGTCAGGGTTGACTGGAAACGGCCAGTTGCAACAAAATGTTCCATCAAAAGTGGGAAAGAAAAACAATTCACCCATAGCACAGAGAACAGACATACAAGCTAGCCCACGAAACTTGTGTAAAATTTCCAACGATAGTTTTGAACAATTTTTGTTTCTTTTGGCTGGGCCTTTTCGAAAACTGGCCACCTGAAAATTTGATTTGTAACTTTTGAACGGCACAATAGATTGCACTATTTTAAGTCAATTTCTAACATATTTTTTGAATGTCAGCATTTGAAATTTTACACACTTTTTGGAAGATTTTTTGTTCGAGCTTGTACGTCTGTTCTCTGCGCCCATAGTGCAAAATGATTGGCGTGAACAATGTAAACAAAAATCTTGTTTTGGAAAAGTGACGTTTGTTTTCAGTGTATTAGTGAGAGGTGCAATCGTCAAGTGCAAAGCTTGGATCCCATCTCGTTGGATGGCAGCACCATATGCATTGTGTTGTTGTCTCCGAAGATTCGTTCGTGAAATAATATGCCCGATCATCTTGTTAGTTAGGGATCTTTGCTTATATGCTAGACCATTTCCATGGTCACATATGATACTTATTTATTTGTAATAAACAAACATCATGCGATTGCTTCGATGAAACGGATAAAAAAAATTATATTTCTGGTAACTAAATTGATAGCACATCTCTAATCTATCAAAGATTTTGAAAAATCTTGGGCCGCGACCAACTTTTTGTGGCCCGCGAAGCTCTTTTTGGAAAAGTTATGGTCTAAGAATTTGACATTATTCTTGGTCTGCGTATATCATTTGGGTAAATATATCTGAATCTAAACTAACAAAATTCAAAACAGAGATCTGAAATTATTCTTGAAGTGATATAAGCCAAAGGAACAAAAGTGTTTAAAAACTAATTTCGAGAAAACATGCATTTAAACTATTGTGTTTGGCCATTTTCCATTTATTTTTCGAACAGTTGTAATTTTCTTTCGAGCTTACAGGTAAGAGAATATAATTATAAAAATCTGAAAAATTCACCAAAAATTTAATTTGAATAATCGAGAATCGTTTGACATTATTTACTCAAAATCGATCATTTTTGCACTTACATATATGTCTTTAGCTCTGAGGGTCTCATATAATTTTACCAAAAAGTATACCGTCACTGAAATTACGGTTTTCAAATTATCAAAATTTTACGGTATTTAACACGTTATCTGTGAATCCCATAACAATTTTTTCAATGTTTTCTGATTGGGATTTGGTGACTACATACCATTGCACACTGGTATAGAACATCAATCTAGCGGAACTAAATTAATAGCCCCCAGGGATGAAAAGATAGACTTTTGATGTCTTCGACAACATTGCATAATTTTGTAAGGCGCATACTTTGAAATAAAATATAAAGTCGAGGGGTCCACCAATAGCAAGATAAAAATGCTAACTTTTTTGTTAAGCATTTTAGAGCTTTAATTTCTTCTACAAAGTTGTTTATCTTAACAAAATACATAACTATGTTGAACAAGTCAAAGTTCTACAATTGCATTCTAAGGAGTTACAATAAAATTAAAAATAATACCTTGAAAAAACAGTTTTTTTAATCTGAAACGTTGTAGGTAAGGCAAAACCATTTTCAGTCTTCGAAACAAAGTTGAAAAACGTTAAGATCTACAATCTTTTAGAACATTATGATGTGTTTTGAAATTGCTGAAGCGCTGTAGAAAGCATTTAGTGTAATATATTGACGATTTTCAAAGAAAAGAATATCGAGTTGCGCAAATTTTCGCACCATCAGCCAATGTGGATTTTATTTTTGGTGTTAAGAGGAATCATTACCATATAAAACTAGCGTGGAACTCGGTGGAACTCGAAGTAATTTTAAGATTCAAAATCTAGTATTTTGTTCACAAATATCACTTTTTTTAGACACTTTATTAGTTTCTTAGTTTATTTGATGCAATGAACTGGCAGAATTTGAGAATATGAAATAATTAGATGATTTAACCGGTTTTCCGTTTCGAATTTATCAATAAAATCTTTTCTAGTACATCATTATATAAATGATATCTGTACCAACACGTGAAAGTGATTTAACTCCAAAAGTAAAGTAGCTTTCAGCTTTCAGTAGCCGGTGGCAGGCCAATTTTTGCTCTGTTTAACGAATAAAACACCTTTGAGATAATAAGTTTCTCTTCTCAATTTGAGAAAAGGATCTATGACCATTTTGAAACCAGAGCTGTCAACACGTTGATATACACCATTTACTCCTGACCGAAGCAAATGTTGTAAAAACAAGTGTCTAAAAACAGTGAAATTTGTGAACAAAATACTAGATTTTGAATCTTAAATTGCTTCGAGTTCCACCGAGTTCCACGCTAGTTTTATATGGTAATGATTCCTCTTAACACCAAAAATAAAATCCACATTGGCTGATGGTGCAAAAATTTGCGCAATACGATAAAATTTTCTTTGAAAATCGTCAATATATTACACTAAATGCTTTCTACAGCGCTTCAGTAATTTCAAAACACATCATAATGTTCTAAAAGATTGTAGATCTTAACGTTTTTCAACTTTGTTTCGAAGACTGAAAATGTTTTTGCCTTACCTACAACGTTTCGGATTTAAAATACTGTTTTTTCAAGGTATTATTTTTAATTTTATTGTAACTCCTTAGAATGCAATTGTAGAACTTTGACTTGTTCAACAAAGTTATGTATTTTGTTAAGATAAACAACTTTGTAGAAGAAATCAAAGCTCTAAAATGCTTAACAAAAAAGTTAGCATTTTTATCTTGCTATTGGTGGACCCCTCGACTCTATATTTTATTTCAAAGTATGCGCCTTACAAAATTATGCAATGTTGTCGAAGACATCAAAAGTCTATCTTTTCATCCCTGGGCGCTATTAATTTAGTTCCGCTAGATCAGGCATGTCAAACTCGTTTAGGTGTGCGGGCCGCATTAAAAAAATTTTATGACGTAGAGGGCCGCAGCCAAAATCAGTTAAATCGGTACATTCAGCTTTAGTTTTTTTTTGCAGTTCTATTTTAAATAAAAATCAGTGGTGTATTTTTGTGACAATTTAAGACAACGCTACGCGGGCCGCATTGACCTAGACGGCGGGCCGCATGCGGCCCGCGAACCCCCAGTTTGACATGCCTGCGCTAGATTGATGTTCCATACCAGTGTGCATTGGTTTAAAGAGCATTCAAGCGGACTCTAGTCTTAATATTGATGAGTTTGAATAGCCTCAGAAAGATAGTAAGATCGTATAAAATCATTTAAAATTCGTAAAAAATCACCGAATCTTATCAACATCAGAATTAAGAGAATAATTTTACATCAAATTTAACCATTCGTAACTTGAATTCCATTTCAACCACTTCGTTCATCCATCCGAATTAAATATTCTTTTCAAATATTGTAAAATATCGAAAGTTTGCTGTGAACACTTTTCACAGCAGTTATTTCTTGCTGAGCTTTATGAAAATTAAACCAACTCCAAACATATTTGAATTGGCATCTTGCTTTGTATTTATGTACAAGTACATCAATAATGAAAAACTAAACAGAATTTACAGTTCGGTAGTAGAATTCAACTAGAATCGGTTTTGTACTGACAAATCTCTCAAAAGAACGATTTTTTTTCCTAAATTTTAAACTTACAAAAAGTGTAATGATAATGTTTGATTGAGTTGAGGTTGAGTTCCGTACTATGAAAAATCAATATTATTTATGATAAAACTAGAGTTCGTTGAAAAAGTATTCGTTTCAGTGTCAAAAGCATGTGACGTTACTTTATTTCAACAATTACAATCTGCGGGTTTTTTTTAAATTTACCTATAAAAATTTTCTAAGAAGAACGGTAAACTTGAAAAATGGGAGGTCATTTTTTATTACTTAGAGACCATGAAATTGACTTAATATTCATTGTAGTCACACTATTTGACATTTATGGAATGAATAAACCAAGGAAGTTTTAATTGCCTTGAAAAAATTTATCTACATATGTAAGTTGGAAGGGACAAATCATTCCGTCTCGCATAACATTCCTATTATTTTTTAAATGGAGCAAAATTTGTAAAAATATTCTAGTAACAAAAGTGACTCATTAAGTTGAAACTATACTAAGGTTGCCAGAATTTTTTCAGTCCGTTTCCAGGCCAGACAGATCTGAGCTATTTTATCCGAAAACCTGGCATAATCCGGGCATTTGATTTCAAAATTGTCTACCAAAAATCCGGCCAAATTTGGTAAATACCCAAGAACTACTAAAAAACAAAAATTGGAAAAAAAATCTCGTAAAACTTAATAACAGATTTTAAATTGTATTTAAGGCTGCCACAAAACCTTTCATGATTATTTTTATAAAACTTGCTCAAAAATTCGCGTTTTAAACGCATAAATAAAAAAAGGAAAAATAAAAATTGTTTTTTGTTCGATCTGGCAAAAAAGGTGAGAAGATCCGGGCAAAATCCGAGCATTTTTTAATGAAATCCGGGCAACCAACCGGACCGAACTTTTCCCAAATTTTGTATTAAATATCTGGGAAAACCCGGATAAAATCGAGTAATCTGGCAAGCTTTATCTATACTTGATGTGACCCAGGCAAATGTTTTTTTATAGCATTTAAAAAATCTTTTATTGTTCGTTTTCTTCGAATATTTCAGAACAATTTGTTTTTTTGGCCCGCCAGCCAATCTCATTTCTGAAATTTGGCCCGTCTATTGAAAATGTTGGCTATTCATTAAACGATGCTGTAACTCTCTTGGACAAGCATGATTTTTAATAAGTTTTAAGAATCAACAACCTTCCCAAAACTTTGGAAATCTGCAGCAAATACACCCATCCACAAATCCGGTAATATAGTTCTCGTTAAAAATTGCCGTGGAATTTCTATACTAAATTGCCTTGCAAAGGTTTTTGAGTTGTTAATTTTCCACGCAATGATCCCAGTTTCATCACAAATCATTGATGAATGTCAGCACGGATTTCGCAAAAAGCGATCAACTTTGTCAAACTTAATGGTGTATTTATGTCCCCTTTATCAGCGATTGTCTCGCAAATAAAAAGCAAGTAGATGCTTCATATGTGGACTTTGCGAAGGCATTCGATCGGCTTCCCCACAAGCTCCTGATCGACAAACTGAAAAAAAATGGGATTCCCAACTTGTATCGTAAATTGCTCGAATCGCATCTCCAAGGCAGAACTTCATTCGTCCGGCAGGGTCACATCAAATCCCGAAACTTCACTGTTCCTTCTGGAGTGCCTTAAGGGAGTCATTTGGGTCCGCTACTGTTCAACTTGTTTATGAACGACCTTTGTGATATAATTGATTCTGAACTAGTGTTCAACGCTGACGATATACAAATATACCGCTCAATATCACAATATTCCGACTGTTTGTCACTGCAGCAAGATCTCGATAAACTTATGTTCTGGTGCCAAATGAATGTTAATCTAAATCTAAATCTAAAAATTGTAAGCTTTTAACGTTCACTAGAAGCAGAGTTGAGATCGCGCACCGTTACATAGCTGATAACACGGTACTTCAGAAAGTTGATTCCATTCGTGATTTGGGTACGATGGTGGATAAGTCTCTAAACTTCAAGGAACATCTTGCTGCAACCATGGCGAAGGCTAAAACAGTGCTGGGATTTCTGGTAGGGGAGAAGCGGGCTATATGCGCCTGTTAAGCAGAACACTGATTTAATCAAATATCACATTGAATATGTGTACAAAAACTATATACACGTGTGCAGGCATCTGTTTTCTATACAATGGAGTAATTTTTATGTTAATTTTTTTTCTGTTTTCAAGAAAACGATTATATTGTAAGTGTTGTCTAAAATGCCGAACCTCAAACCGTGCGGGCTAATGTTTTGAACAATATTTCCGTATAATTCCATTGAAACTGCTAGAAAGTAATAATTTACGTACGACAAAGTTGAAGTTTTATAAAAATCTATGTATACTATAATTTTATGGAATAAAACAAAAGTTAGGGTTGCCATACTATGGAGGCAGTTCATCCATGAGAAAAACTTTATCAAATCTGTGTTTAGATCTTCAATTCTCTCTTAAGATGTTATTCAGAGCTAAGATTTGAAGGTTCAGTGATAAAAACCATTTATTTATTCTATTTAACCTGTTATTTTAGGATGGAGGCATTTTACAAACATGATGGGGGCATACAAAAACACTCTATTATTCCACTATATAGTCATTATTAAACCTCCACAAAAACTAAAAAATGTTTAATTTCTTGAGTTCATTTGAGTAACAAAGAAAAACCATTCTAGTTTTTGTTTTAAGCTTCTTTTCTTTACGTATAATTTTTAAAAGTCGAAATATTACAACAAAATGTATCAAAACCTTGTATGATTTTTTTAAATTTTTGTGAGTTAGTAAATTCATAAAATTCTTTCTTGCCGTATCACCCTCAAAATGCATTGGTCAGATAAGCTGTCTAGTCAGCCATTTTATCAAACAGCCCGATCAGCCCATTTAGGACAACTTTTCCCTATAAAACACCAAAAGGATTCAGCGAAATTACCACTCTGAAAGCATTGTAATGTTCGCTCGTCCGCTGTGGTTTGGAGTACAACATCCAAGTCTGGGCACCAAACTCAATCGGAGGTATGAAACTTCTTGAATCAGTCCAGTAGCGGTTCTTAAAGTACGCACTACCTAATCTACCCTGGAATAAACTTCAGAGATTTCGACCTTACTATGACCGATGTCGGATCCTAAACATCGAACCGATCGGCTCACGAATTTTACTTCTTCGTCACCTATTTATATTCGATATTATATCCGGAAATATAGACAGTGCTAACCTCGTCGAAATGATACCGTATCATGTCCCATCTAGCTCTCAACGAAATGTTGAGCCTTTATTGACAATAAATTATGATTATAATATTAATGGCATGTGCGGCGGAATGAAAACAAGAGAGAATTTATTTTATAGAAATTTGAAAGAAAGGTGGATAGACAGGCATTAGTGCGCCAATAGGAGAAAGCTTGATAGGTGTTGAAATTTTAGGCTTCATCAACATGCCCTCTTCATCATGAAATTTAAACAATTTTTCTCAATAACATTTCATTTAAATAATATTCAAATTATTCTGAATTTTTAAAAATGGTTTAAGCATCTTTAATTCTATCAATTTTTGTTTTACCTTGAGAAAGGAAGAAATTTTTAACATTTATTGAAATTCGATGCTTTTTGGATAAATTAGGAAGTAAAGTTTCATGAATAAACGTGTTTATTTACACAAAACTTTAAAAAAAACTTTTTGGATGGATTTCTCTTACAAAAAATTCATTGGATAGCGCAGTGTTTTATCTTTTATGACGAAATTTTTCAAATATGAAATTATTTTTCGATTTGGAGTTATTTGAATTAAGATAATGTAAACTGAGATGAGATAGCTTTAATTATCGAAAACATTTCATTCGAAAAACTCAAACCTCTATAAGTTAATTTGAAGAAGTTATGAAGTTTTATCCAGCACAAAGTATGTTCTGCTCCATTGTGCGGTGTCTCCTCCTTAAGATGGGGCTGTTCCTCTTCATCAGACACCGGACCTGAATCGTCCCCTTAATTTTCACGACGCAATTGCCATTGACCTTTCTTCTGGCTTTCGGCTCGACGATCTTGCAGTGGATCCGGCCCATCGACCTTCAATGATTCCTGGATCGATGACCTCCATCTGACTCCGATCCAAATACCTTATAGAAGACTTCTGGTCTCGACTTCCTTGCTCTGGCTTGAAGTTTTCGCCTGTGCCTCGACGCATTTCCTGAGGCCTGACGCCACTAATGGATCCGTCCCAACGACTTTTCCCAGACTCGACGACCTTCACATGGCTTCCCAGTCTGATGACCTTCCAGATAGCTTATGGCCCGACAACCTTCCACGGTTCCCGGCTCTTTGACCTTCATTGGCTCCGCCTCCGCCATCAGCTTCTTGGTTGGATGAGCCTGCTTCAATGATTGCGTTGAATATGTAACCTGTAATCGAATCAGTAATGCGTTTACCTTGAATGCCAGAGATTGCGGGTTCACATCATACACACCGCAATCAGAGATTTTTTCGACATTTTCCAAATAAAAGTCTTATTTATTTTCTTCAAGTTTTCTGACAATCTTACCTTTTCGGTAGACTCATTTGTGCAATCGGCATCGAGTCAAAAAATAGCTAAGTTTTGCTGAAATTTTTGAAAACTACATAATCAAAACCCAAATTTTAAGAAAAAGAAGATAAGACCATGTCAAATAGCAACAGTCAGGAAGAGTAGTAGAGAATTTAAAAGACTTCGCCAGCAACAAAGATGAATAGAGTAGTTAGCAATTTTAGGTGGAACCTCAATCTAGACTTACGATAACCGTACAAACCCGCACTGTAGAAGAAGGTGGCTCCAGAGAGTGAATTAAACCAAACTTGTCTATTGAAGTGCCATGCATGCAGGAGCAGCATGTGCCTGTTTAATTGCATAATATTGTACGAAGAAACTTATGTCAAGACGAACTATAAAAAGCTTCTAAGACATGATTTTGAACTTCAAAAAACATTAAAGCTTTTGAAGATCTATTTTATGTCCCTGAAAGACTATAGTGAATTTTCCTAATAACACAGTTCATCATACCAGTTTTCTTGTTTGTTGATATTTTTTCTTTATTATCTTTATTTAATTTAGAAAAAATCCTTTGTTAGCAACACTTCAAGAGTAAGATGAAAGGTAGTTGCAAGCAGGTAGTTCAATGCAATATGGCATTTTACGGAGAAGAACGTGACCAAAAATGCTTTTTATTATTCAAATGTCAGGCAAATCGGTTGGGTGAAGTACCGTCTTTTTTATGTATATAGATATTTAGAGTTGTGTTTCGATGTAAGGCATATTTCAAACTAATTGACACAACAATATAACCTTTTATAAAGCAGCTTCCTGGCAGATCGGTATCGGGAGATAACGAAGCACACACATTTTACGACCCTACGCTCTTACAGCTTATTGTCCAATCCATCAACTACCGAACGCTAATCGAGTGTTTCCTATCTTTGTGCTCTTTTCAATTCTCGTCCCTTCATAAAATGCCCACAAACGAACAAATTTCAGACAAGGATTTTCGATGTTCGAAGTCAAAACCACATTTGTGGCCACCCGATCCGGTTTGCTTCGGTGGTTCGATCATTTACCCCACTCCGACTCCGTGCCGGATCCGTAAGTGTTTTTATAAGCTTAAAATTTGGCAGTTATCAAGAATTATTTTTGTATTTCTATAGGCACTTCAGTGAATCCAATGCCCGAGCAATGGACATGAGTTGGTACAAACGGGCTGTTGATCATCATTCCATAGAACCGGATGGTTTCGTCTTCAGCGTTCCGTTCGACTCTGGGTAAATGTCTTAAGATTCCTAAGAAAATGAACAGTTATTTCAATAACTTTTTCAACTTTCTAGATATTCTGGTAGGAATAGCTCAACTTTGGTGACAGCTACTCATGCTTTGTTCATAGATCATCGTGGTCACAAAGCTCCAGCTGCAGTTGTCGGTCTTCAGTTCCAACATGAGTCACTAGCGAAGCATTTCATCAATATCACTTCAGCTGTAAGACTCTCTTTAATCTAAAGATTTGCTATGTAGCTGCTTAACAAAATTATTATTCTTCCAGTGTACCGGATCCACATCTTGCAAGAAAACTTGTGCCTCGGACGAGCTGGATTGCTACCTTTTGGACGACAACGGCTTCGTAATACTTTCGGAACGTAACGAGCATACGGGTAAATTCTTCGGTCAAATCGATGGCACCATCATGGACTCACTGGTTCAAGATAGAATCTACCGGCGGATAGCACTGATGGACTACCAGGGTACCTGTTCCGATAAAGATAACCCTTACACGGCTGCCGGAGAACCGCTGAAACCAATACGACCCATGTCCTGGCTGTTGAAGTACATTGCAACTTTTGCAACCTATTGGTTATCGATACTTCCAACTCCAGTGGCAAGTTGGCAGCAGAGCAACAGCTATTATGATACCGAAAATGACTTCGAAGATGATACCTATGACTATGAAAACAACTATGAAATGCCTCCGGAGCACAACTCCAACGATGTCACGACACAAGACTACGAAACACATTCGACGCCACCACCCCATCGGTCACAGCCCGCGGGCGGTCCTCGTGTGGTTCCGGACCCGGCTCATGCTAGGTCCTGCGATTTGAAAACAGATCTCTACATCCTGCAGCCAGAACGACTGAACTCTAGTGGGCAGAATAATCCCCTGAAGGTATGCAGCTTTTTAAATTTGCTTTAAATGAATTGCTAAAATTGTTATTTTTCTGTTCCTAAGGGTAAACTGACCAATTGTCACTCGTCTGGGTGCGAGCGACCCTTCAGTGTGCAGAAGATACCGCACAGCAATCTCATTCTGCTGGTGGTAGATGTGCTGTGCCCGTGCGGTTCTAAACAGCTAGATATCGAGCCGCAGGAGGTGCACGGTGGTGCAGGTGAGTTTGACTTAAACTTTAAAAGATATATGTACATACACTGCTGGCCAAAAGTTTGGGATCGCCCCTTCAAAAACATGAAAATTTTGATCGGCCATATCTCAGCCATCTTATGACATATTGCAATTCTTTTGATCTCATTCAAGAGATCGTGATCAAAACCTTCTTTGTATGTTTTTCACAAAATGTTAATGTTGAATTTTATTTATTTACATAGTATTCCGTCTCACGACATAACTTGACGAACATAATTCCTAAAATTCACTCGGTCCATAGCAACCGTTCTCCAATTTCTCGGGCACCCCACGTTCGCCAGATCACCCTCCACTTGGTCTAATCACCTCGCTCGTTGCGCCCCCGCTGGTCTTGTTCATACCGGAATTGTAGAGAACACCTGTTTTGCAGGACAGTCGTTCAGCATTCTCGCAACATGTTCTGTCCAGCGTATCCGGCCAGCCTGCACCACCTTCTGGATATTGGGTTTGCCGTAGAGTCGCGCGAGCTCATGTTTCATCCTTCGCCTCCACACTCCGTTCTCCTGTACGCCTCTAAAGATGGTTCTTAACACTCGTCGCTCGAATACTCCGAGTGTGCGCAGGTCCTCCTCGAGCAATATCCATGTCTCGTCTCCGTAGAGAACAACCGGTCTAATAAGCGTCATATACAGTTTACACTTCGTGCGAGGGCTAAATCTTCTCGACCGCAGTTGCTTGTGGAGTCCATAGTAGACACGACTTCCGCTGATAATTCGCCTCCGGATCTCACGGCTGGTGTCATTGTCTGCGGTCACCAGTGAGCCGAGATAGACAAAGTCTTCACTATCTCCAGCTCGTTGCCGTCGATCGTGCCTTGTTATTACTGGACAAGCGGGTTCGGTCAGACTCGGATCCGCAGGCCAGCATGTACTTCTTCTTGGACGTTTTAATCATCAACCCAATCCTTCCTGCTTCGCGTTTCAGTTTGCGGTAGATCTCCTCCACCGCCGCAGATGATCTGCCGACTATATCAATGTCATCGGCAAAGTAGATAAGTTGACTGGAACTGTTAAAAATCGTGCCCCGCATTTCGCTCACCGCTCGTCGAATAACACCCTCTAGCGTCACGTTGAACATCATGCAGGATAGACCATCACCTTGTCGAAGCCCCCTGCGCGATTCGAATGAACTCGACAATTCACCCGAAATCCGCACATAGTACTGCTTTCCATCCATCGTCGCCTTGATCAGTATGATCAGCTTCCGGGAAAAGCCGTTCTCGTCCATGATTTTCCATAGCTCGTTGCGGTCGATCGTGCGGTATGCGGCTTTGAAGTCGATGAATAGATGGTGCGTAGAGACTTGGTGTTCACGGCATTTTTGGAGGATTTGCCGTAATGTGAATATCTGGTCCGTCGTATACCGTCCCTCCATGAAGCCGGCCTGATGACTTCCCACGAATCTGTTTGCTTGTGGCGTTAGTCAGCGGAGTAGGATTCGGGACAACACTTTGTAGGCGGCATTGTCCATTGTCCAGTGGTCACTCGGTAATGCTCACAGTCCAATTTGTCACCCTTCTTGTAGATGGGGCATATTACCCCCTCCTTTCACTCCTCCGGTTGCTGTTCTATGTCCCAGATCCGGACCATCAACCGGTGTAGGTAATCGACCAACTTGTCCGGGCCCATTTTGATGAGTTCAGCTGCGATGCCATCCTTCCCAGCCGACTTGTTTCTATTCAACTGGCGAATGGCTTCCTTAACCTCACTCAGCGTTGGGAGTGGCTCCTCTACGTCGTTGGCTACGCCGGCGATGTACCTTCCCCCACCGTCCTGATCTCCTGCATGTGCGCCGTTCAGGTGTTCATCGAAGTGCTGCTTCCACCTTTTGATCACCTCACGATCGTCCGTCAGGATGCCTCCGTCCTTATCCCGGCACATTTCGGCTTGCGGCACGAAGCCTTTGCGGGATACGTTGAGTTTCTGATAGAACTTTCGTGTTTCTTGGGAACGATGCAGCTGCTCCAGCTCCTCGAGCTCCTCCTCCTCCATGCGGCGCTTTTTCTCCTGGAAAATTCGGACTCGCTGCCTCTTCCGCTGTCGGTGATTTTCCACATTTCGACGGGTGCCTCTTTGCACTACTGCCGCCCGCGCGGCATTCTCTTCGTCCATCCCCCTCCTACACTCCTCGTCGAACCAGTCGTTCCAACGAGATCGCTCCACATAACCGATGACGTTCTCCGCAGCACTGTTGATGGCTGTCTTGATGGTATCCCAACAGTCCTCGACAAGCTCGCCCTCTGCCGGCAGCGCTGCTTCGACCGATTGCGCGTAGTCTGCCGTGACCTCAGGTTGCTTCAGTCGCGCGATATTTAACCGAGGTGGGCGCCGATTTCGTGTGTTGTTCACTACGGAGAGTTTTGGGCGCATCTGCATTATCACCAGAAAGTGGTCTGACTCGATGTTGGCGCCTCGACAGGATCTGACGTCGATGATGTCCGAGAAGTGCCGGCTGTCAATCAAAACGTGGTCGATCTGTGATTACGTTTGATACGGTGATCTCCGGGTATACTTGTGTGGGAGGCGGTGCTGGAAAAAGGTACTACGTACGGCCATTCGTTTAGAGGCAGCGAAATCAATAAGTCGTTTTCGTTGGTCGTTTCGTCCCGAACACCACCAGGACGTTATTGCACTCCGCACGCCGCCTCTGACATGGAGAACAGACGCGTATGAAGCCCCCTAACTCAGTTTTCATGCGACCAAAGCATCCACCTGGGTTGGGTACCCGATCTCCGGTAAGGTTGCTCGCACCTCAGCTAGCACCACGGGGAGGTAGAGAATCGGAGTTGCAGACAAGAGGTGATATGACCACTACCCGAAGGTTGGGTGTATGGGGTCTCGAGTTGCACATTGTCTACCGTTCACTAGCCAATATCTATCGATACCTTCCAGCTATCTTCTCAACTCGCCTTTAATTTTCAAGCCGTCTTCTCAACTCGCTTGAAATTTCTATCGATATGTTCAGGCTGTTCTCTCAACTCGCTTTCCATAATCTTTAAATAGCGGCTACCCGAAAAACTACATAATTTTTATCCACTTGATTCTCACGAAGATGCTACGGAATAAATATATAAACTCGCCCTTATAAGAATCTATGCATAATGAACTTCAACTAAAATTTACGTTTTATTTAGTGAGTATGACTTGATGTGATAACGAAAGATTCGTGAAATTTGTTTAGTATTTTTAAACTGCGACCCAGGGATGGGTCTTGACTCAAACATTCAGTCAGCGAAACTTTTTTTTTTTTTTTTTGTAGAGAAATGAATCCAACTTAGATGAAATTTCAGGGACTAGATAAGAGAAAATCGATGTTGAAAAACATGCGAAAAAAATTTTCGCCTTGCCCCAGGGGAGTGAGCACAAGAGAGACGCCTGTGTATTCTCGCGTGTCATGATGATTAGCCGTCCCGACGGATTGTAAGGCGTCCCGATGGATTGTAAGGCGTCCCGATGGATTGTGAGGCTGAACAATAACTGTTGTGTGGGGCTAAAGTCTGAACTTTGGGAGCATTTCTCAAACCCTGGGGTCTTAAAAGCTTTGTATTGGTTCAAAACTCATCCATGGTTTTTTGCAGAATTTTAAAGTAACGTTTACATGAGTAAATTTGAGCTTTTACTGAACCCTGAACAATTTGAACAATATTGTTAGTTCGACGGTGCACGAAATGTGCGAAATGTTCGATACCGTCCCGACGACATCATTGCCACGGGCGTCTCTCTTGTCCTCACCCCCCTGCCTTGCCCCGGTAGGACTTGAACCAGGGGAGTGAGCACAAGAGAGACGCCTGTGTATTCTCGCGTGTCATGATGATTAGCCGTCCCGACGGATTGTAAGGCGTCCCGATGGATTGTAAGGCGTCCCGATGGATTGTGAGGCTGAACAATAACTGTTGTGTGGGGCTAAAGTCTGAACTTTGGGAGCATTTCTCAAACCCTGGGGTCTTAAAAGCTTTGTATTGGTTCAAAACTCATCCATGGTTTTTTGCAGAATTTTAAAGTAACGTTTACATGAGTAAATTTGAGCTTTTACTGAACCCTGAACAATTTGAACAATATTGTTAGTTCGACGGTGCACGAAATGTGCGAAATGTTCGATACCGTCCCGACGACATCATTGCCACGGGCGTCTCTCTTGTCCTCACCCCCCTGACTTGAACCCACATCTTGCGCCTCTCCGGGGCCCATGTATTAACATTCTGCTACAGGATACCTGGCGCAAGGATTGAAAAACTCATTCATACGAGCGACGGAACCCGCATCGCTCCGATTTTTGCTCATAAAAATGTTCTAGAACGCGAATGAGGTGTGAGCGAGAATCTCCTGTTCTCACGAATGAATTCCGACCGAAACGAAATCACTGAAATCACGGATTCTATAATTAAATTTTTACTTAGTTGATATAAAAAGTAGCTTTTAATTCTGAATGTATAGATGCATATTTGTTAGAATACATGATCTTTATTAATATTTCCAAATTTAGATATCCTTCACTCGTACACAACATGCTCTGAAGAAGAGACCGCATGAAATTTGATGACTGTGATCATATTACAGTTCAACATGTGTTTTTTTTTGTATGTCAATAGCCGAGAAAATACAAAAAAAAACCTAAAAAAATCTGAGTTTTGACCTTTTTTTGTAAAAATTTCAGCCCTTGAGAGTTAAAACAAATATCGATTTTTCTATTAATGTATTCTCTGCTTAGCTAACTTAGCATATTTTACTGATTTCAAATAGCCAGAAAATCGATTAGAAATGTTGCTTTTAATCCCATATTATGTTGTTGCTTTTAATTTTGAAAACCAACAAAACGTCAACGACTGAATTTTATTTTTTTTTATTTAAGTCGTCTTGACTATTAAATTATGTTATAAATTGTTTAGTACCAAAGCGCCGTATTTGAAAATAATATTATAAAATTAATGTGTTGTTCTCAACATTTATAAGGTAGTGTGTTGTGTACATAGACACTTTTTAAAACATAGGTACCACGAGCTTTAACACTTTCGTTATTAAAAAGTTTCAATATATTCCAATCATTAAAGCGCTCTTATATTTTTTTATATCAAAGCGTTTGGAGTCGTTCAACTTGGCGTGTCGCTAGTGTGAAAAGCTAATCACATTATATGATACATTCAAATATTCCATAGATTCGTTACAAATTTAACTGTCGTCAAAAAATAGTAGGGGAAAACGTGGGGAATAAAGCTGAAGATTTCTCTAATGGGATTCTGGATTTCTGATTTTTTTTTCTAGATGTGATGCTCAGTGAATTTCGTTTGACATCGAAAGCTTTGAGCATCACAACGAAATTCATTGTGCTGCTTAATTGATACTCATCACGGTGAGTATCAATTTCAAATGATTATCTGAAATCTTGCAACTCTGCTTTCAATAGCGTTGGACAAAAAGAATTGAAAATAAGAAGAACAGAGTACATACGGCCAGCACATCCAATCCATGTTAGTGATGTTATTATTCTTTCCAGGCAAATATGCCGAGGCCGAAAATATTCTTTTGCTTCTTGCTAGTGCTGTTATTATTGCTTCCTATGGAAGAAAGTGCGTCAGTTTTAGAAGCTAGGAGCTTAAAGGAACATCAGTAACATCAACAGCAACAATGTGAACAAGTGTAGGCCAACGGGAGGCCAGACGGCCCAGTGATTTTTAAGTTCATGTTCCGCTTCGCAGCGAAATAAATTCGAGGCGGGCCGCTTCGGATTTATTTCGCTACGAAGCGGAAAATGAACGGTAATGAATATTTTTCTTGCTGGGGGTTTGTCTCTGAGGCTGATGTCATACTGAAGCAACTAGCAACGCAACCTGCAACGCAACGTTCACACGACAAACCAGCTCTCATTTGATCTCCATGGAAAAAGCGCAGACCTGTCATACTGGTCGCTTTGTAAAGCGCGACCAATCTGATGCCAGTGTGTTTTGTAGCGCGAATAGTAGGAAATCCAATGGGAATATTGTTTTTTCTCGATTTGAAGCAGTGATTCCGGGTTTTAAGCACAATAGTACGAATATCTGTCCGAACTTGTGATAATAAACTAAAAAATATCTTAATCGGCGAGAAAAATTTCTTGAATTCTTAGTTCCGGCAAAAATACAAGGAATTTTGTCGGTTCAAATTTCGGCATTCTTGCAATCCGGGTCGTGATTTGATGAGTTTTTGATGGCTCCCGAAAGAAAGGAGACGATTCAAAGCATTATCAGATGTAGAGAAGTGATGATTTTTAGGGAATTTCAAAGCGACAGGTCGCGCCAGCATGACATACCAATGCGTTGCAACGCTTTCTTATTGGAACGTTGCGTTGTGTTGCGTTGCTAGTTGCTTCAGCATGACATCAGCCTGAGATGGACGAGCCGACAGAATCGTTTTTCTTTTTTTTCCTATTTTTTTTCTTCTGAACTGACGTACTTGCTTCCCTAAACAGACAGCAAGCTCGGTATCAAAATTTTCATGAAGCAAATACGAGTCTCTCGTGATCCCGTTGCTCAGACTCGCTCATGAATATTTTGTAATACGAGCAACATTGAAACCGCCGTCGTAGAATCGTTTGTGTTGCTGTTCGTGATTGTATTGAACACACACGAATAGCGAGTCGGCGGCGAAGCATTTTCGTGTGCGTTTCGAGGAGTGAGCGATTTTTACACCGAAAAAACTTTTCACATTACCGCTACGTGAAAATATACATAGATTTTTGCCACCCTGAAAATCATGTGAAACCTACGTGAATTTCAGGTAGCAAACAGAGCTCGCGTAGCAAACAGAATTCACATAATTCTCATATGTGTTGTAGGTGAGTTCCATGTGCCCGTTCACGTAGATCGTATGTGAATAAGGATTCGTTCTGCTACATGCATTTCACATAGATTATATTGTAATATGAACGTAGTGAGTCTTTCTTAACAAATTAATAAAAATGTTTTGGTTTTGCAGACACATTTTATTGTTTCGACTAATCATCAGTGTTCGGCATCGCTAATTGAAAAATTAGCGACGCTTATTAAATCGCTAACTCATTCAAATTTAGCGATCGGTAATTAAAACCGCTAAATGAGCGGAAAAATGTATCGCTTCAAGCTTAAAGCGCTAATCGCTAATCGCTAACTGTTGATAAACAATAACGTAAACAGGATGGCAATAGCATGGATTATGGTTGCATCTCAATTCGTTTGCTCAAATACTTTACAAACATAGTGCAGATTGTTTTTTGTGCCCAGTCTGTTGAAAAATCTTAAACCAGGTTTCACTTTTTTTTTTCAAACTTTCAAAATAGTAATGCCAAATTCTCATGATAGGAGCATTGCCAAACGTGTATCTAAAAAACTAAATGAAATAAATATGCAAATTCATTCTATGGTGCACGCAGAAAAATTTATTGAAATATTAGCCCTATTTGGAATGAAAATAATAAAAATTTTGGTTGGGAAAAAGCAGAAATATATTTTTGTTTATATCGATAAAAAAGACTACTTGGAATTGAACTTATCGTTTGTTCTAGAGTAATATAGGCCCTTTTTGAAAATAAACCATAGCTCTGCCATGAAAACAACAAAATTTTGGATAAAATAGAAAAAAATGAACTTCGAAAGAAAATTAATTCAAGTGAATCAAAAATACAATCTTTTTGTGGTTTTGAAAATGAAAGTTTGACCTGAATGATTCAATGTATTTCATTTAAATTGAATAGAAAATGTTAGGTTATGATATTTTCAGATTTTGATTATTACACAAACGATTTTTTTCGGATGTTTCTCTTTTAATTTATATTTAAAACGGGGTTTCATGGTTTCACTATCAGTGATTGACTCCTCCGCCTGGTTTGGGGGGAACACAATCGAAAACCGACGATGTTGCCAGTGGAAAGGCCAACTCTGGAACGACCTATTTATTCTGGGCTATTCGCTTATTGAGTCAGCTCTCGAGAATTACCGTCCATGCCGGGTCGACGGTAAGTCCTATGGAGTTGGAGCACTGATGAATTGGAGGTCGGAGTCTATCTGGAAAATAAACAACCCCCTGGCAACTTGACGTTTCCCATACTAATCGCGTGTGCCAGTTTTTTCTGGTTCTCTGGTTCTGTCAAAATCTCATTTTACCTCAACTAACATATCGAAAGGGTGGATAATGAAATGTTCGACTAATTCAAGTTTCATAAATAATTTTTTTGTTGCAAAAAAAAAAGTTTTTAAAAACAATGATTAAAAATCACCTTATTAGCGGAAAAGGAGTTGATGTTTTAAGAAAAATACGATAATATGGTCAAATAAAGTCAGCTTTTCGAATGGCTTTTATTTATGAAATACACAAGTAAATTTATTTCCCAAAATCCCTCTAATTGGTTTATTGCATAGTAAATTTTAAAAACAACATTTTATTCATTTCTAAACAATATTAACTTTGTTAGTTTTTTTCGAAGAGATTCTTTAGAATCATTATGTTGTTTAGCGAAGGACTCCATCCGAAATTTCAAATAAAAATCAACGGCTAATTTCAACAACAAGTTTCGATGGTTAACTAAAGCATCTTGATCCAAAATGTGTTCGGCTAATCCTCTAAAAACATCCGGTGTATCATTTGAAATCCGTGTCAGAGTTCGATTCATTATGATATCATAATAGTATGCTAAGTTTATACGTTGATGATTTTGTACTACAATTTTTACCTCCAACTCGGTTATTTTGCACACCTTTAACACATCTGCATTAACTTCTAACCTGCCAATAGAACTATTGAAAAGTTCATGTCTGCAATCTTCACATTTGATGCTACGAACTAATTTTTTTTGAATTAAACTTGCCGAATTTCGTAAGGCATGCTGGTGAAAATTATCGTCGATGGTGTTTTTAATTATTTCGTCGTCTTCTAGGGTAACTTTTTCCATTTCCTCCTCAACCATCAAGGGCTCAATTCTAACCTTGTTGATATTATTGAGGTAAAATTTTGCTTTATCGTCCACTTTCAAAAATCTCAACTCGTCGAAATATAGAATATTGGCATCTGCCGACAAAGCCACCTCATTATTGACAATAAGTCTTTTGTACGCTGCTCTGAATTGGGTAGCTGTTGGATTATTGTTGTTGCCACCTCTGGAACGTATTGCAGCAAAAAAAGATTCTAAATGATCTTGGCTACACCAATATCCGTAGATATCCGTAATTTCTTGAAGATCGACTACATGACGTTCAAACATAAATTGAAAGCTTTCGATGGCCACCAGGAATCCTATAAATCCGGTCTTATTTATGGTGTTAACCAGTTTTACCCATGTTTGCGTACCTAGGCAAATAGTATGAATAGATAATCATTTCGTAAAATAAAAATTTAAACAATATTTTTTTTTAAATTTTTCTTTACCTTTTTTTTCTTGGAGAATTTCAAGCTCCATGATGTACTGCCTGGCTTTGTTAAATAGTCTACGGAAACATGTAATAGTGTTCTCATTAATTGGCCTCTTATATCCTTTTGAATTTGGGTTTTTAGAATTAAACACGTCGAATAGCTCATTGAATAATGTGATGAACTCTGATGTTTCTTTGCTATCTTCAAATTCCTCCATTGTCAAATTGAGCTCTTCAAGGGCCTCAGAAACTCTTCTGCTCAGAGTTTGTGCTGCTAAATCTACTCGCATCTTTTCATTTTTAAAATTTATATGTTTGTTTGATAACTTTGAAGCCTTGAATCCGCTTAAATTTTGGAGATCATTAAGTTTGGACAAATATTCCCACTTAATTTTGCCCGTGCTCGATTTTATTTCTTCTTTTGAAGCTAATGTGTTGCGCACTAATTTCAGCATGTGGCAAATGTCCAAAATAATAAAAATTGGTTCTTTTGTGATGGGATGGTCAAAATGCGTCTTAAAGTTTTCGTCACATTTTAAAGACGCTCCTAATGCGTTGGCAGTGCTCACGTTTGTGTTCAACCCGTCGAACGTAAAAACGATGACAGTAACACCAATTTCATGAAGAGTCGCCAACACAGTTTTGATGAGACCTGCTTTCTGCTCTGTATTGAGAGAATCTACAAGAAAATATGATACCGGAATTTTGAATTTTTTCTTCAGTCCAGTTACCATAAAAACGAGAGCTTCTTTTGCCATTGGAATTTCTTCTGAGTTATCTGGGAGAAATCCTGCAAAATCAACAGAGCCTTCAATTTTTTTTGAATGATGATTCCATTCCATTTGTTTTCTGATGGCAACTTCATCCATCATGAGACAGGCCAGCAAACGTTCACCTTGCTCCTTGCACTCATCAGCCAACATTTTTAATGCAGCCATAGATTCTGTTGTAATTCCCGGTGCCCCTTCAATAGATTGATACCAACGTATGATGGTTCGAAAATGTGGCAGTTTTTTATTAAACGCTTCTCTAACAAAATTATATGCTCGTGGAGAATGACAATGGAGGGTTACTGCAAAAGATTTCAAATCTTCACTGTACTCATGCCCTCTTCCTTGTTTTGAGACAAGCTCTTCTAAAACAGGATTGTTTCCACAGAAGGTCTAAAAAATAAATTTAAAGTAAAGTTTTAAATGTTCACTTACTAGCTAAGATGCTTCACCTTAAAATTTTCAGTAGGAAGTTGAGAAAATTTGTTGTTATTTGTAGCGTCAAGGAGTGCCTTTTCTAAGTTGGCTATACGATTTTGAAGACGTTTGCATTTTTGTTTTAGCTGTTTAATAGTTTGTGCGTTTTTTTCTCCACGTTTGTTTACTCGATGCAACATACGAGCTGCTTCTCTAGGATTAACGTTCAGCTTGTTCTCAACAGTTTCTAGATTTTGCCTGTGGTTATAATACAAATCTTTTAAATAATGTTTTATTTTATTTTAAAATAACATTTATTACGTTTTTGAGCTTGATATATCTGATATTTCATCGTCAGAATATAAAACCTCCAAGTCACAGCTGCAATCAAAAATGGTTATTCGCTTTAAATGTGATAGTTTATATACGAAATTTAATAAAATAAAACTAACGTTTGATCTGAATCCAATTTGGGAAAAATCGTAGGTACTGCGTCTTTCTTCAATATACTTTTATATGTGTTCATCAAAAAGTCAGTTTGTAAAAAATGAGCGCTGCAAATTCTCACTTTTTCGGCTTGCGTGATATCTATAAACTGACCGGTAAATATTTGTATGGATTTAATCCATTTTTTTCGGATGGTATAAGCTCTGGGAAATCTGGATATATTTTATTAAAATTAAGGGTATTAAGAATTAATTATTGCTTAATCAAACAACGTTTTGAAAATATAACGTTTCTTACCGATGGCTGCTCACATCTCCACATCTTGTAGAAAGAGCAAGACTCTTTTTACACCCGTCTATGATGCAACGCATCTTATAATTTGATTGCAATTCACTTTGATTGAATCACTTTACACTGTTTTTAACGAAAATCTACAAACAAAACTATACAGGACTAAACTAAACTAAACGGAATCTTAATAAACTAAAGTAAACTAAATTGAACTAAACTAATCTTAACTGATTTAAACTAAATAACTACGGGCTAGAATGACTACACTAAACTAAACCAAATAAACCACAACTAAACTAAACTAAATCTAACTGAAAAACACTTTGTAGAATTCGAAAAAACAGGACTTCAATAAAACACGTTGTCTCTCACAGGCGGTTCGAATTTGAATGAGCATTATTTATGTTCGCCGTCGTTTCGGTTGCCAGAAATTGTCAGTTGCCAGTATTGGGGATGGAATCGGAAACGGAAATCAATTGGCATTTGTAATTTTTTTTTGTCAAATTCTATCCGTACGTCACTTGTGCAAATGCAAAGCCATCACCTCAACTTGTTTCCGCTTTCATTCTCAGTGTTTACTATCTGAATATATTTGTCAAACTAACGTATTTCATGACATTCAGCTGGATAACATTTTACCGTAATAAACTCAAGGAAATAGCGGAGCTATTTCAAACCGCGTTATGTTTAACGAAAGAAACTCATACCTAACTCTAGCTGGTGACGCCCGGTAACAAAAACACAACGGAATTGGATGAAGGATTGCATTTTGTAATCTTTGCTATAAATAGAAATTTTATTAAGTTGGAAACGAAAATGGAACACAAATGGTTTGAAAAATAAAATTACTGATTTCATTTACAACAATTAAAAATTTAGTTATAAAGTTATTTATTTTTCTTTTTTGCATCACTTTCCATTATGTGCCCTTCTAAAATGGTATTTCGGCAGTTGAATTGCATCCAAGGATGCCGAAACAAAATCAAGTGGTTTCAATGGAAAAATAACGTTGCCTCTGCTAGGGACGACCCTGGATGCGTGTAAACAAACGCGACTAGTGCGACATCTACCATTTTGAAGACGGCACAGCAAACTCGACTTAACTGTCAAGTTGCCAGGGGGTTGAAAATAAATGACATTTAACTAAATAAACTTGCTTTTGATTCTGATATAAAAATTAACAAACCTTCCATGCAACAAATATGCGGATAAAAAGATCCATTCAGGATCGGATCCAGAGAGGTGGATAGGAAACTCCATTAAAAGGGAACCAGCCGCACCGCTCTAAAAGTCGGACAGTATTCCGCCAAGCACCTAAAAGGAACACGTACTCCTTCGCGCCGGGTTCCGAACACTCTGAAACCGGAAGATTTTCGTAGCTGCGTGTTCCAAATACATCCATATTCCGATCCTTGAAATTTGAATCTCGGTTCCGGGTTTCTCGGTGACTGGCCCAGCAAAAACTGTTGTACGGCTTAATTGTTCCACAAAGCTCTTCGGACATCCTATACAATGTTGTTTTGTTCAGTCGAGTGTCTATAAACTTTTAATATTTTTTTTCTTTTTGCATTTTTCGACTTATCGTTTACATGAATAATTAAAAAACCGAATTTCGGTTTCAAATTAAATCAAATTTTATTTTTGAGTAATAAAAAATGTGTGTGTATAAATAACAAAATCTCGTTATTATTCACAATCGATTTTTCTTTGAAAGTTATCAAAAAATATGCATTGGAAATATAAAACAAAGTAACAAAACGTTTTGTTGAAACCATACCCCATTCTTTTTCTGCGTGTGATACTATCTTATTTTTATTTTACCAGATTTGAAATACTTGTAAAAATACTGCTTTGTGAAATGTAAATATCTCATCCACTTAAAAAAAGTTGTAAAAAGCGGATTTTCCCAGCATTTATTATTCGAGACTTGAAGTGTGAGATAGTAATCTGAGATCTAAAAAAACTTAGAAATTTGGAAAAGCTTTTGAAAATCCATCGATTAACCTAAAAAGCACATTTCAACAAATCACCGCATGTGGACGACCATGCTAAGGTCATGTAAAATATTGATCAAGTAGGCCGTTTACTGTACTTTTGAAAGCAAAAAACAGTATCTAAAAATTGACCTTCTAGCTTTGAATTATATAAATGATGTTTAAAATAGTTTAATACTGTTTAACAATATTTATTGAATTGTTTGTCTGAGAATGTTGAGAAAAGAAGTACTTAAAGAGAAAAAAAGTTAATCTGTATGAGGCACTTCTGCCCAGAGACCATTCGAAGTGACTGTTTTCACTTGGAGCGCATTTTGGTGTAAGAATGATGCCCGATGTCTCCTTTACTTGTCAAATAACAAAAAGTCTACTTCTATCAGTAATAATTTGTGAATTTGAAACAAGTAAATGGAAGTTAGCGTTCTTCATTCAGCGGAACCAAAAATAGCGGAACTTTTTAAATCGCTAGCTCAATCAAAATTTAGCGGCAAAATTAAACCGCTAACAAAAAGTTATCGGACTAACTAGCGATTAGCGAATTAGCGTTTTTGTGCCGAACACTGCTAATCATCACACTACACTATACTTATTTCACTTCACAATATTGTCGCAAAAATTTGTTCGATGATCCTTTTGGTGGTTGTCTGTCCGTCGTAGCTGGCCAATTCCAAGTTCTATTTGAAAAGGAAAAGATGCATGTAAACAACAGTCACAATATAAAATTTTTATTACTTACGGAAAATCAGCTTCTCCATCATCCGTAATTTTTCTAACTACCAGCACCAACTATTGAATGGAAGCCATATTGAGTATGTTCTGTACTCTCTCACATAGATTTTACGTGAATACGTTATTCAGAGCTACGTGAACATCACATAGAATGCACCAAATCCCTTTGTACTTGGCGGATCACTGGATTTTCACGTAAATTGGATGTGTCTTTGCATTGTCAGCAAACGGCTATATGAATTTCACGTACGGATCAAGTGAATTTTTAATAGCTCCTAAGTGGTTCATGTAAGTCATTCGAAAATTCACGTAATGAGCGCCTACGTGAAAATCCAGGTGAATTTAAAGTTTCCTTTTCGGCTGAGTGTATAGTCCTTGACCTGGCGTATGAATATTATACTGGTTGAGTGTCGATGTCTATCGGAATGAAGGGAATAGTTCTCCCATGTGATCATAATCATTTTTCTTGGTCTATTTCTATTCCCATCATTTCATCTTACGGTAGTTGGAATCAAGTTTGGACATTTTTAAGCACGGCAAGATTTGCATTGCCTTTTCAACATCGATTTTATCTTATCTAGTCCCTGAAATTTCATCTAACACAGTTGGATTCATTTCTCTACAAAAAAAAGTTTCGCTGACTGAATGTTTGAGTCAAGACCCATCTCTGGGTCGCAGTTTAAAAATGTTTTGTTATCGTTTCTTTTTATTAGGTTTTCAAAAAAAAAATGAAAAATCGATATCAAGTTCGTTTTTGTTAAAGAAAACTCAATTACTTGGCTTCTGCCATGCATCCTTTCAATGAACTGATGTGAAATCGGTACAAACAACTATCGCTACAATGCATGGTCGATGCTTTCATATATTATTTCATAGGTATATCGTTCAATCTCTGTTGAACGAAATCATCCTGAACACTTCGACGACTTATTACTGAAGAATAGTATCGATACTCTTGTAAATGAACGAGGCGTTAATAGAAAAATCACTAATAATTGGTACTCTAGTAACCTCCGCCTGTTGAAAAGAAGAAGAGATAAACTGTACAGCCAGTTTCTTCGCCAGAAATATAAGAAAAATTGGCTGAGGTGCAAAATTGTGCGAAATGAATACTCTCAGAAAATTAAAGAAGCCAATAATCTATCAGTTCAAAAATAACTAGATAAGAACTGAAATGACGGAAAACTTTATTGGAAAACGATTAAACATTTGGTCAACCCAGGAGGTGTAAAACTTGAATCAGTACGTTTAATGATGTTGAAACTACTAACGAATTCGAAAGTGTCATGTAAATTCATGATAGTATGATGGTTCAAATTTCAGCTTAGGTCAAATAGATAACAATGGTCAAATCTGGAGCTTCTTCGAAAGCATTACAGATCAAGAATTTTTCGAAACAGTATACAACATGAAATCTACAGCGGGCATCGACAAATGAGCCAACCTTATTCAGGCCTATTAACATGTTAGAGTTACAAGAAAAAGTGCTAGAATTAGCAGTAAAACGGTAATTGCTACAGTTCATTGAGTCAGAAAATATTTTGGTTGAAGAACAATCTGATTTCAGGAAACAACATTCCACGGAAACAGCGGTGAATTCGATACTTCGAAAATGGAAAGAAAATCGCCGTTTTCCTTGACTTCAAGAGAGCGTTTGAAACGATTGAAACTGTTAGATTTGTTAGCAAGAAATTTGTTCAAGTAACATGGTCTTAAACTGGATCAAAAGTTACTTGGAAATTTGAATGCAACGGATAAAGTTTAGCTCGTCTTACTCTCAGTTTAAAGAAAATAAGTTTGGTGTCCCTCAACGAAGTGTCCTGGGGCCAATTCTTTCTATCTTAAAGGGCAAATACGAAACTATTATGAAACCAAAAATGTCATGCCAATTTTCTTATTGTGCTAAGAATCAAACCAAAACTTTAGGGTAGTTTTATACATACATATATTTACTTCAAACATCAAAACAAAAGTTAATCGATGGAGCCTTGAGTGTAAAATTGAACTCATTTTCGCTTGATGTCCTCCATCCAAGTGTTTACAGTGTCATCCGGAAAAAGTTTCCAGTTTTTTAACATGTCCGTCTCGTCTTCGACTGTCGTCGTGCTCTTCCGAAGTTCTCGCTTTATTATTGCCCAGTACTGCTCCACCGGGCGCAGCTTCGGACAGTTTTGCGGGTTCATGTCCTTTGGAACAAAATGGATTGGCCTCATACCACTCCAGGACACTATTAGAATAGTGGCATGAGGCCAAATCTGGCCAAAATAGCAGAGCTTCGTCGTGATGCTGCAAGAATGGCAAAAGGAGCTTCTCGAGGCACTCAGATTTGTAGATCTCGCCATTCACTGGGCCCATTGTCACAGAAGTCTCACTCCTTAGTCCGCAAGAGCAGATGGCCTGTCAAACGAGAAATTTGGTGGCGAACTTCGACATTTTCTCCTTCTTAAATTTGTCGTCCACATCGAACTTGCTCTTGCCGGTAAAATATACCCAACCCTGGAATTTGCTTATAATCGGCTTTTTTATACGTTTCGTTGTCCATCACACAGCAGCCATATTTTGTCAGCATTTTCTCAGAGAGCTTCCGTGTCCGAGTTTTAGCCGTCGATTGTTGCCGCTCATCGCGGTCTGGGTAGTTCATTAGGTGGTGTGAAAAAAACCTAGCAATTGCTTTTGCTAAACCAAATCGAGCAGTCGAGTAGTAACTTAAAGCAATTGCTGCGGTTGCTATGAATAAAGTTTGTTTTGACAGCTGTTTTCTCTGACGGAATCTTTTACTTTTAGAACAAGCTAGTTTGGTATGAATAAAGCCCAAATCTGAAGCGATTGCTCGACAAATCTACACGCAATTGCTTTATTTTCTAAGCTTGCTCGGTAAAAAAATCTTTTATAACGTAATAAATTTATCCAATTGGCAATATTGCACTTCAAAACAATTCAATTTCATATTCTTGGCGTTGTATGGAATGATTCGTCTTACATGAAATTGAACAAATCGAATAACAAACATTCCAGATTACCGGGAATAGTGGAAGAATTCCTAACTGGCCTAAATTTGGAATAACATTTGAATAATTTTTATCGATTTTTTTTAAATTGTAACAAAACAAACATTTTTTTATTGATTTTAAAGTAGCTTATTTTTATTGGTAAAACATTTTGCTTTTCAGGTGAACTAACTGTTTCTTGCTCGCTAGACCAATTGGAATTGTCCTTTCATATATCTTATTCGAATATGTATTCATTTTTCTCTAAACATCAACATACGAGCACGCATTAACCAGAAAATTCCGGTCGTTCTTTCACCCACCACCCGCACCGTCGACTTTATGGCTGTTTTAGCCGTCATTTCAATTTTCTGATCGTCTTCTTTCATTGTAATTTAGAAAACTTCTGATTCTGCTGGTTGGATAGCTATATTTTTCGAAGCAAAAGCTACATATGTTCTAAGACTTTAGTACACATCCGCTAAGCAAATGTTTTTTCATACCAAACTAAGCAAATGCTTTGGGCTTTTGCTTTGCTTGATTTCGAGCTAAGTAACAGCTACCGAAGCAATTGATAAACCTTATTCTTACCACTAATTGTGTGTACCTCTCCTCTTTGCATTCTGGACGTAGCTCTGTGACATGCCGATCTTTTTAGTCAAATCACGGCTTGAGACATTGGTATTTGCTTCTATCATCCGTATCACCTTTTCCTCCCACCTTTTGTTCTCCGGTCCCAGTTTTCTTCAGGTCAGGAAATTTCAGGTGTTTGGAAAGACTTGGTTCTCTCGACTCACGTTGGTTCACCTCCATTTTGGTTGAATCGGAAAACAAGCTTTGAGTTTGACAGCATGTAAACAATACACAACAATGAGAAAGTGTGCAAATTTCGTTGATTTTTACCCAATGGTGTCGCAATAATTTCGTGTTCGCCCTTTAACTGAGTCATAAGAAGCAGGATGCTCGATAGCTAAAAACATCGAAGGGTAGAAGAGCTGTTTTCTTAGAACCAGAAGAGCTTCAGGAGCAAATATTCAATTAACATAAGAACTCGGTATGAATTATTTACAGATTTTCTGATTCAAGCGATCTTGTCAAATTGAAATTTTCACATTCCATCCACTAATGAGATTGATGTTCACCAATTCCAGGAGCCTGCGGAGTGCGGCGGATGGCCAAGGAAAAGATGCTCCGGAAGCGGCCGAGTCGCTGCATCAGCTACCACCCGGAGGAGATCGAAATCAAGCAGTGCGGCAAAGCGAACGGTCTGGTGCAGGCCTCGATCTACGCCACGATAGCGTCCCTGGCGCTTATCTGGGTGCTGACCAGTGCGTGATAAAGTGATCTAGATCTCCGCCTCTCATCAGTCTCTGTGTAATTACAACAACTACTAGTCACTGTACTTCTTTCCTCAGTGTGGACGCGACGAAATTCCTGCGGTGCTGCGGCAGTGTTGCGAGTTTGACGGTTTGACATGAGAAAGAAGTACAATTACGACGAGCGTCTTATGGAAGGGGTATTTTTTACATAGACGCAACATTTTAGACACCGTAAGTCGTAGCAAAATAATCGTAATTTTAGGTTCTGGAAAAATATTCGGTTCTCAAAGTTCCTTCCGAGGGATGCCAGTTATGTTTGAGGAAGAATTCGTGGAGTACTACCATATAATAACAAACCAAAAAAAAGATGTTATAGATGTATACATTTGAAGTAAAACAGGACTTAGGAAATCCGACTAAAACGACAATGAAACTTTGAAACTAACAAACCGAATCGATGCCACCAGTGTTTGCTTTTTCGACCCGTTCGGATGTTTCCGAACATCGGAGGAAAAAAAATAATCAAATGATCTTTAAACTTTTGGTTTAGAACCAATTTGGCCAAGTCGATTTATTGCGGTGCGTAACACCAGCAAATATTAATAAAATTAGTAAAAATTAAACTACAGACAATACGATGTTGAGGAAGCGGTCTCATAGCGACTAAAACGGAATCAAATTTGGCTTGTAAGAAACCAAACTAAAAAAAATTGAAGACACTACTAAATAAAAACCCAACAACACAATTCACAAGAAAAAAAATCAACTGTCTGTGGTACATTTTTTCGATTTATTGTTCACATTTTACGGTCGAACACCTGAGCTCTTAACTTTAACTGTAAAATTGTATAATTGAGTGGAAACACTCAAGGAAGTAACTTAAAAAACCAAAACGAGAACACTCGAATCACCCTTCTATGACGCGTGTAACTAAACTAATGCAAGGAAATGCGAATCGCTGACCTCGTTGGAGAAAAAGGTTATCGGGAAAAAACTTAAACTGTGCAGCCAGTTCCGAAGAAAAACGGATCAGCTACATCGTTGACGCTGTAACTAAAACATGCATAAGTTGTTTAGTCAAAAATGTTGAAACAACAAAATTTAGCAGATCAAGCACATGAAAATTGATTACTTTTTTAACATAGTGCTAATTATGTTGGTAGCTGAAATTTTCGAGACACTGTAAAAATTCATCGGATGAAAACTAGCACATTTAAAGGTTAATTTGATTTTCCCATTGAGCATCAATCGCACGTACCTTAAATTCCACACCCACAAACATACTGAAACAATAGGCACGGGCAAAAGTGAAGGTTTGAAACTGAGATCAATTCTATTTTTAACTGTTGTTCAAAATTCTGTTTAAAAAAAAAACATGTGTAGGTAATCGAAATTAAAACGAGTTAAATTCTAGGCTAAACTGTTTTCTCTTTGTCTTTGATACTGTGGTACCTCGGTTTGATTTTCGTGATTGTGACCTAACCTGAATCTGGAAAAAGAGCGAGCTTAGTTTTCTGGTTGGAAGAATTTGTTTGTGATTTTGAACGTACATAAATTTTAGAAACAAATCTATTGGACCACATTGCTTTCGTTGTTCTTGCCGATAAGATAACAGGATGAATTTAAAGAAAAAAAAGATGGATTGTCATTGTCAAAATTTTATTCAAAAGTTATAGAGAAATCTCAAATCTGTTGTAAATTAGTTTTTCGAAGTGTTTCATCACTTTTTTTCTGAAAACTCTGGCAGAGTTTATGTAAATTTTTTGTACAAATAGTAAAGTATTTGGTAGCAAAATGTATATTATAGATTGATAATCTGTTATTATATTTTGAAATGCGATAAAATTCAGTTAATTAGACCAAATGCTTCCATTTCTTGAAAACTTGATCACAAAATATGTTTCTAAAGTAACGGATAAATGGAAAAGTATCTGATATACAGCTTTATGTTTATAAATTTGATTCAAATAAGTTTATTGTAATCAACAATTTGGTCTGAATTCTGAATTCTGAATCTAAATTCTGAATCTGAATTCTGAATCTGAATTCTGAATCTGAATTCTGAATCTGAATTCTGAATCTGAATTCTGAATCTGAATTCTGAATCTGAATTCTGAATCTGAATTCTTAATCTGAATTCTGAATCTGAATTCTGAATCTGAATTCTGAATCTGAATTCTGAATCTGAATTCTGAATCTGAATTCTGAATCTGAATTCTGAATCTGAATTCTGAATCTGAATTCTGAATCTGAATTCTGAATCTGAATTCTGAATCTGAATTCTGAATCTGAATTCTGAATCTGAATTCTGAATCTGAATTCTGAATCTGAATTCTGAATCTGAATTCTGAATCTGAATTCTGAATCTGAATTCTGAATCTGAATTCTGAATCTGAATTCTGAATCTGAATTCTGAATCTGAATTCTGAATCTGAATTCTGAATCTGAATTCTGAATCTGAATTCTGAATCTGAATTCTGAATCTGAATTCTGAATCTGAATTCTGAATCTGAATTCTGAATCTGAATTCTGAATCTGAATTCTGAATCTGAATTCTGAATCTGAGTTCTGAATTTGAATTCTGAATCTGAATTCTGAATCTGAATTCTGAATCTGAATTCTGAATCTGAATTCTGAATCTGAATTCTGAATCTGAATTCTGAATCTGAATTCTGAATCTGAATTCTGAATCTGAATTCTGAATCTGAATTCTGAATCTGAATTCTGAATCTGAATTCTGAATCTGAATTCTGAATCTGAATTCTGAATCTGAATTCTGAATCTGAATTTTGAATCTGAATTCTGAATCTGAATTCTGAATCTGAATTCTGAATCTGAATTCTGAATCTGAATTCTGAATCTGAATTCTGAATCTGAATTCTGAATCTGAATTCTGAATCTGAATTCCGATTCTGAATTCTGAATCTGAACTCCGAATACGGTTTCGGCATTTTTGAACTTAACCTCATTTTTCTTCTTATAGTTTTTAAGAAAAGCATTTAACAGGGAAGACAAATTAAGAGAAATAT
Source organism: Uranotaenia lowii (assembly GCF_029784155.1). Lineage (NCBI taxonomy): Eukaryota > Metazoa > Arthropoda > Insecta > Diptera > Culicidae > Uranotaenia > Uranotaenia lowii. Next base: position 187,117,423 of record NC_073692.1, on the reverse strand, counting down.
CCGCTAGAGAGAAAAAGGTCATTCGAACGAATGTTACAAAGTATGATTAGCAATAAAATGAGCGAAGGTTGAGTCGAATCGATTCCTTGAAGCCAACATCTACACGCAAGTAAATTCAAATCAATTCCCGGCTGCTCGAGGGGCTTGAATGGACAGATTTTTGAGTCAGGCTCTTGTTTTGGGCTTGGTTGTATCATAGACAAGTGGACGCGAGCATCATTATAGTTGAAATTAAGAAAAAGTGAGGATATTCTTCTAGGTTCTGTTTTATTAAGTATATTTAAGAGATTTTAAAACATATTGCTTAGGATTAATCGATATTGGGAGTAAGTGAGTTTAGAGTTATATCTATAGAGTTGAATTGTATCTGTTTGATAGGCGAATGGTTGAGTGTTTTTGCAAAATGGAGATTATGCACTCCTAGAGTTAAGATTTTTCCGTTTGACGGCAGCTGGCTATCAGATTAGTTAATGATCTTGATCTTGGTCTAAACAAATTAGGCTTTGCTTTGTTATCTTTTTCATTTCTGTTTTATCTGTCTAAGAAATGGCGAGTGGGCATGTTGAAGGACTAAGCTAACAAAAACCGAAAAAAATATGAGGAATAGTAAGAAATACGAGAAAACAAGTTTTATATAACGTCTTCCATATAGAATTAAAGATATTGAACAATTTTTGTCTTTTTGTTTCTGATTAAGTACGGCCGAAGAAAGGCGTGGACAGAATAAATAAAAAAATCGGAGCAAAAATTAAAGCCCTTCAAAGGTGTTGATTTATTTAATTTAACAAAAGTATATATACATAGATTCTATAAACTCTAGTTAGAATGTAAGGTAAAGAAGAATCGGATTAAGAAGAAGAAAACAAAAAAAAAACTATTTTAAAGCATGATGCAGTTGACTTTATGCCAAAAAGACCTGAAGAAGCTCTTTGTTGGAAGAAAATTAATCAAGTGATGTTAGGAGAGAAAATAAAAGTGTCATAACCATAAAAAAAAAACTTCGTGGTGTAACTAAGACAAAATCCCAAAAAAAGCACACACACACACTCCACAAAATCCCCAACCAATCATTAAAAAAACTATAAAACAGAATCAACCAAATGTAAAAAGAATCATGTAGGGTCCTGTTGAAAATTGTCGAAGGGAAATCTCCTTCGATTGCACCAATCAATGAAGGGAACGCAGCAAAGCACAGTTCCATTTCCGTCGTTTTTGGATCAAATTTTCATTCCAGTTTTGAGCAAACAAAAATTAATTCCATAAACAGAAAATCTCTTGAACTCACAAAACACAAACATGGCGAAGAACTACTCTATAAATATGTTAAATATCAGTAACAATATATCAAACTTAAAGAAAGAAAGAAAAAACCAAACCAAAAAAAGGACACTAAGAAAAACATAAGTAAGACCGTAAACGAAAAAAAAAAACAGCAAGAAACAAGAAAGAAAATGTAAACCTTTAGATAGTTCGATATCAGAATTACATTTCATCCAAAAAATCATTAAAAAAAACACAACCACTCACACAGACTAATAGCAAATAGATACTTACGATGAATGGCGAGAAATCGAGTTACAGACGTCAACAACAACATACGAAATCCCATCTCAAACAAACAGGAAAATAAATATCAACTACCAAATTATGAGAAAGGCAATTCCCAGTCGATCGCTGTAATTAATGTGTAAATATTGGTAAAGCTGAATCATTGATCAATGAAGACACAACGGTTATTGCGTGTTTGATCGTTGAGAGCAGTCGTCACCGAATCGAAAAGTTTCAGTTGTTTGGAAAATAGGTGAATAAATCGAGTTCAAATTAATTTTTTATACCAATTTCCGTTATTATTCATGAATTTCAATAAAATCTTGTAGAAATGATTCAAATTTAAGTTTAATTTATTGTTATTTTTAGTTTTTTAGTTGTATTTATTTCAATTTGTTATTGTTTTGAATTCATGTGAAAAGTGCTGCAACAAATAATTGGTAAAACACATGGGTTTCACTATTCTTGATCATAACAACTAATCACGAGTTTATCAAACAACATTCTTAAGTGTTAAAAGTGCTAACTCATGCAATCAAAACTCATATATGCACTTATAAGAATGCTTAGAAAGTTACATATTGGCTGACAAAGAGAAACGACTGCTCAATTCCCTTGCGTTAACTATATGTACTCATTAATAAAATTGAAAGTTGCAAAAGTGCTTTATATGTACGTTGTAAGAGACTTAAGTAACAAAAAGGGCACAGAAGTACTCTAAATGGGATTAACCTAGTCACAAAAAGTGCACTAGAGTGCTTTCTTCCTGGCTTGCTGGCTTTTTGGTTGGACGAGTGCGCCTGCAAGTATGCTAAAAATCGTATCACTACTTCGAGTTTTAGTTTCAGCTAGAGCAATATCTAGGCGTGGCCTCGTGATAGTGTGTTCGATTGTCACCACGAAAGTCGGGGTTCCCGAAGCCGGGCAAGTTTTTTTTACAATATCTCATTTGATAACTTGAGTGATGTGAAGGCAGTGAATGAAAGAAGAAATCGAGCAGCAAATTGAATAAATCTTGACAAATCGCAATTTGTAGAGTTGGTCATCATCATGGTGACACTATGTTCTGAACATAGTAAAAAATCAAGAAAAGGTTATATGAACTGATGCCTAGGGTGATATTGGAGAAAGAGAGAGAATTTTTTGCTAATTTTACAACTTTTTTGGAAGCTGAATTAAAAGGCCACTGGAAGCTGAATAGCAGGTTCTTCCGGATCGTCCCAAGTAAATTGTTCTTCGAAGAGTGTACTGTAATGAACACTCTTGGAACGACCGGGGAACACTTCAAAACAAGCGCTTAAGTCCGTGGTTCACTTCGGGTGCAATTGAGGCTACCTTGAGATTGTCCTTCCTTCGGCTAACAGGAGGTAAAAATGGTGATATTGATCAGCGTGGTAGTACACTTTCTTCCGTAACAGAATAACCGACCGAATTGGGAATGTTCAACTCTGTTTCCCAACTTAACTTTTAGTTCCGATCCGACCCGGGAGTAAAAATAGCGGACAAGATGATGTCTTGTTGGAGGTTGCTGCGAACTGATATATTTTCTTCTTTCGCAAACAATCGTTTCCGGACCAACACGATCACACGATCGGTGGTTTGAGAGTGAGTTGTCGAAACAACGCTGAGAAAAAATAACTATGTTTCAGTCAGTTTTCAATAGGTCGTATGAGCTACTCAGCATGCTTCAAGAAAATCGACATTGGATGGATTATTTGTTAGTTCATATACGATTACGCCTTTTTAGAAACTGGGCACTTTAAAATTGATTTGAAACTTTTGACGGCGCAATAGATGGCTCTGTTTCAAGTTTAGGGATGAATAACACGATAGTGTTAAAATCCCAGACAAATAAACAAACAAACTGTTTCAAGTCAATTTTTCACGTATTTTTTGGTGATATCATTTGAAATTTTACACAATTCTCTGATGATTTTTGTTCGAGCTTTTACGTCTGTTCTCTGTGGTATGAATAAAAACTTAAATTTTGAGCTGCAAAAAACGCACTTCAGGTCAATGATGGGGTTGAGTAAGCCTTTTCGTACCTTTTTTATGGGACTTTCGATTGCTTGGGAATCTATTAAGACTTGACGGGTCGTAACGGAAAAATGCTTGATACTAAAACTTGAATCGTAGAAAAGGAAAATCTGTTGCTGAAACAAAAATGCCTAAATTTTCTCTTTATGAAGTTTGTGTTCTAAGCATAACACGTCGCATTAGCAGATTCCTGTATTTAGCTGCTCGATGGTAAATTTTTTGATTGCAACACCCTTCACCAGATGGTATGTTGACTTCTTCGCCGAAAACTTTCCCGGCTTAAATATGGAGTAATAATATGTGGGATAACCACAAAGGCTGAGTAACCTTTTATCGTCGCTGGATTTTCAGAATTTTGAATTTCTGTCAAACGAGGCCCAAGACCTTTGGTGTAAGTCTTGTACCTCTTAGAATCGGGCCACATACATTTTACGATTCCTTCATGAGGAACTAACGTACAAAATTGTTGAAAATATGTTTTTGAAAAGATTTTATTAAAGCAAAATAATTTTTTTTGCTGTTTTGATGAATTTCTGAACTTTACGTCGAATACTTCTCATCGGTTTACATTGGTGCTGTGTACCTTCCCTCCGATCGTGCTAAAAATGCAACTTTTGCGGAATCCTTTCCTCGAAGCCTTTCTAAAGCATGCTCAATCACTAATCCTGATTCAGGATTCCTGAAGACGACATTATTATCATCGAAGACTTCAATCTACCTGCTTTAACCTTCCCATGCCGTTCGGGTCAATATGACCCGAAGCGCACATTTAAAATCTCTTTATCATCATTCCAATATACTGAAGAACTTGGAAGTTTGACAGACCAAGTATGTTCTATGAAAATAATAATCAAATGAACGTAAAATAATTGAAATTTGAGTTTTGAAAATCGGTTCATTGGGAAATGAAATACAGCTAAGCGAAGCAAAAATTGGATATCGTTTTTTTAAAGAAAGATTTTTTTCTACCGGAAGATCTGAGATAGAGGTCAAAACTTTCATTGGACCCCAACATATCTATACACTGTCGGATAGATGGATTCTTGACGATTTCAAACATCAATGAAAATCTCAAATACAGAAAAGCTGTCAAAAGTTATGAGCATTTTAAAAAGAAAATTGATTTTTCGGACTTTTTACTTTCTGAACTAGTTTCTGATAACTTGGTGATACATATCGACTTTATTTTAAAATTTTGAGTAATAAGAACAAATTACCTACACAATGAATATAATATCATCAAAATCGGTTAACATTTACAGCCAGGAGAACGAAATCAAACTACAACTCAAATTTCCCCGAAACGGATATTTTGCGAACGGCATGGGAAGGTTAAAGAGATGCTCCTCTCAAGGCAGCTTCAGCAAACGGCTGACCCGGAGAGATCCTCGTTTACGTTGCCCTCCAACATCACCAATGACGCTCTAAGCACGGCGACTCTCCGGCGCATTAACAACATCGGTAATGAAAATGGCCATACGCTCGATCTCTGTTTCGTTAATGATAAGTTTATTTTGCAAACAATCGAAGAAGCTCCTTAGCCTCTGGTCAAGTCTGTCCCTCGCCATCTCGCTTGGCTGCTTCTGCTCAATATTTCCGGAATTGTCACCCACCGTCACTGAAAAACCGGCATCCTTCTTCCACAACTTTTAAAAATGCCGATTTTCTGCAATTTTTCAAACTCTGGACACCATCAACTGGAAATCTGAACTGGATCCTCCTGATTAAGTTATGTTCTTTTAAGTTCAACTACATTATCGATCGCCATGTGCCGAAAGCGTTGCGGCAAATGAAAACAGCAGACACTAGTCTCTTCAGGCCGAAAAATCGCAAATTTAACTCAGCCTATGAAATACTAAGCAAGCGATGCTCTCAAAGCTACCTAATCCGGATTCATAAGTCGGATGATAATTCGGCGACTTCGGACCGTTAAATCTGTAATCTCTTCGCACAGAAATTCCATAATATTTTCGACTCTGGCTTAATATCCTCGGAGCAGTTAAATAGTGCAACAAGCAACGTCCCTCATCTGAGCACTTCAATTGATAATTTTGCAGTCGACGATGATACAAGAAAGCGACAGGAGGAATGTCAACAACTGGCGTTACCTCCTTATGCTCATATGTCAAACTATTTGAGCTAGTTGTTTTAGACCCTATCTTCTCGTACTGCAAACCATATTTTTCTTATGATCAACATGGTTTTATGCCTGAGCGCTTTACGACCACAAACCTGCTGGTGCCAAACAACAAAATTGCCAAAAAAAATTAATTGCGAAAACAAATCTGAGCCTACCCAGAGTATTCCCCTTGCAGGTTATTACAGTAATTAAGGTGAAATATCTGACCCGAGTTTCACCAAAGTCCATTTAAACGTATGGTTCTATTTCAGCGTTTTTTAAGTTGTTTGCTGGCATGATATGATCGTTCTCTTTTACGCATACAGAATTGACGAATTGTACTATGTAGGGGAAATGCACCAGTTATTTTCAGCGCTAAAAACCATGTAAGAACCAAATTGAAAGTTTACGACGATTTATAGATTGTTTGCTTAATTTAGGCTTGCCAGATGTTTTTCAAAAAAAGGGGGACATTTTGAGAAAAAAAGCGGGACACAGCCAAAAAAGCGGGACATTTTAAAAATTCATTCGAGAAAGTCATGAAATGTATGTACACATACGTAAATATGTTTGTTTTTTTTCTACTCTCTCTAGTATATAGATCTCTAGTATATAGATCTATTAATCGATAATAGAGGCAAAGTTCAGTTGATATAACATCTACTTTCCGAGTCAACGTATATGCTTCCAAATCCAGGCGAAAACATCGAACAAATTTGAAGCTTTTCAATGTTCTTCCGTTGGGAAAAAAGTGCGAATGACACAAAGACGATAAAACAACATTGATTTAAACAACAGTGAAATCAATTTTAACAAAATATCAGCTTACAAGCGGTTTTTTTTATTTTTAAAATGTCAAGATTTTTTCTTGATTTCTTACAATACTTGAATGTCATGACGAAATAAATGCTTGGATAAGGCTCTCATTAGGCAACTCAGTTTTCATTTGAAACAAGGAAACCAATTTTGTTTTTATACATATTTAATTCATATGTACAATGTAGATATTCACTGATTTTTCATGGAATATTCTTAAGCTTGGAATTTCTGGTTTGTGAAAAGAGTTTCATTATATTTACAGCATATTTTTTCACTGTAAAATTCAAATAAGCTTTGTTTCAAGATTGGGAGAATTTCAAAATTATAAAAATCAAATGAACCATCCTCCAGAATCCGTTTTAGTGCGAAATCAGAGTGTCATTTTCAGTAACCTATCTCCAGCATTATCCAAAATGAGATCTTTTTGATATTATAATACTGAAAAGCTAATTAGTTATTTAAGCAATAAGTTGCAAAAATTGGGTTTTTCAACGGGAGTCTTCAATTTATTCAACGAGATTTGACGAGTCGAATAATTATGTCGATTGCTAAAAAAAATCGAGTTTTGCAACGATTTTCATACACATATTTATGAAAATTCGAAAAATTCATTTATTAACCAACAAGAAGGGTATCTCAACAAATAACAACATATGGCCATAACCATGCCAACAACTACAAATTTATGATCAAGTAGGCCGTGGATTTTAGTTTTCGAAACTGAGTTCAGTGCTGTAATGTAGAACTTTTCGATACTGTTTTCAGTGTCCAAATTTTCAATTTTCAACACTAAATTGCATAAACGATACTTTGAATAAAGAAAATACATTTTAACATTGATTTAAATATGATTTCCACCAGTTTTAAAAGTAGATAAATACTATGACTCATATGGCGTATACCTACTCAAATGGAGCTTGAAATTATTAGGAATTGCATAAAAAATTTAAAGATATTTCCCAAAGAAATAAGGGATCACATCTTATTTGTGTGATGTGCAGTTTTGATAAAGCAAAATAAATCAAACGTAGGGAAATCTTATTTTTAATTGAAAACTTAGTGAAAAAAGCGGGACATTTCGAGTAAAAAGCGGGACGGCGGGACATTTACCAAAAAAGCGGGACATGTCCCGCTTTTGCGGGACGGATGGCAACCCTAGCTTAATTACTTGAAAGAAAAATAACGATAAAAACTAAATTTTGATGATATTTTGGTCTAAAATTCAACCAGCTAGAGCACGGTGTGTTCGAGTAGAACGCCGAAATTAGTGGACAAAACGCACCATACCGAAAGCGTGATGAGAAATATAGCAATGATTTTACGGAATGTGATAATTGAAACATCAAATGTTTATTCACATGTTCTGTTCATCGCATTTTTGTAAACTCATTTGTTATTGTTAAACGTATTGAAAACTTCGCTTTTTGAAATGCTTTTTTTGATATCCTTCTATGTAAAACGCCTTCAAGTAGGCAACAAAATTCAATCTCTTGGTAGATATCGCGGCAAATATGGCGGCAGATGATTTTTTCGAATTAAACATTGGTGCACCTTTGAAACTTGAAAAAGGACGAAATTTGATGTAATTATGAATTCTTATCGTAATTTAGGAGTCAGCAAATAAAATAAAATTGCATTTTGCCTTGATATTCGGTTTTTTCTCAAAAGTTAACAGCATTCCAAATTTGAGTGTACTTAATAATACTATGAAAAATATCGTATACCTATGGCAAAAATTATGTTATTTTCTTCTCACCTTTAGTAATTGGAGTTTTTTGATAGTCGGGTGCACCCTTCAGTCCCAACAGCGTCCGAATAACGAGCGTGTACTATACTCAGGATTGTGTTAAGATTTTTAGGTTTGAATTCTTTACTTTGAGTTTTTGCAGCACTTTGGTAGAAGCCAGATTTCACCGAAGCGTATGGCTTTCACTTAACCTGACAAAGCTTTAAATCATCGAGGCACAGGTTCTGAGGGGATTGTTATTCCGATTTACATTCGATCATTCGACGAAATCCTCTAGTATTATTTAATGGAATTTTAGTCAGTCGTGTTAAATATTCTATCCTTGAAAGATAAGAGGTTGTTGAAAAACTTTGAAGATTTTTAAGAAGCTTAATTTTCGATGTTTACTCGTGAATGAAGTACAGATTTGAGTTCTTGTCCTTTTAAATTTATGTTTGTACTTTAAATTTCAGTTTTTATATTATTTTTGTTGAAATTTCTTCTTCGAAATCTTTTGGTTAATTCATATGCATACCAAAGCGCACAATTAGATCTCCATTATATATATATGTAATCCATGCACCATTTCAATATTCGTTCGCTTTATTTTTATCAATATTCAACAGATAAAATTTTCGAGCTCCCACCAGGCAACGATCAAAACCAAAACACATGTTTGCAAATTAAGAATACAATTATCAAAAACGTAATACACCATATCATTTATGATTTTGTTCCAAAGAAGAAATAAAAGTTTGGCATAGTTGATATCATCAAATTGAGCTTTCGGCGACGACTCAACGAACTGTATTATAAAATGGAATTCCAAAACCACGAATTAAAACACAACCAAATCAAAGTTTTCATATTGTTCCATACATCCAACTAGAGTGCCTATAAGAAGAGTGACGCCAATGTCAAAATTGGAATAGCGATGAGCTGTCAGTGTCGTTCCAAACGAACAAATGACCTGTCAAATTCAGCCTTCTCAGGCAGAATTTGACAGGTCATTTGTTCGTTTGGAACGACACTGACAGCTCATCGCTTATTCCAATTTTGACATTGTCGTCACTCTTCTTATAGGCACTCTACATCCAACGTTCATTCTTTCAGGAAAAAACAAACAAACCAAAAGATCCTCTATTTATCACCCTCACAAGGCTCTTCTCGATTCAAATAGCGACTAATTAGTAAATATCTAAACGAATCAAATCAAGTTCAGTCATTGGATCGAAGCAAATAAAAGAAAGAAATTTAAAAAAACACACAATTCAGAATCATATATAAATATTCACATAACCACTTTTTCTCATGTCACAAAGTTCTTATCGAAGAGAGGCAATAGTTAAAGTTTAGAAACGAAAGTCGCCAGATCAACAAAAACGGCTAGAGTTCAACAGTGTTTTTTTCCCAACCTAGATCATACTCATAATCTCATTATTACACAGATTCATCCGAGATCATGAATAAGAATTCCCACACAGATCAATGTGATACATCAAATGTTAAGCTATAAACTCCTTCTTTCTTTCCATTAAGGCTGTTCGAACTAACCAAGGCACCAAAATCTTTCATGCTCTATTTCCGACATTACTCTCGCAAAACTTCATCCGACAAATTGATGAACCAATTTCTGGGATCTAATTCACTCACACTCAGTCGCACCGTTTCAATTCAATCGAGAAAAAAAAAACGATATGGAGAACCCACTAAAACCAAACGTTAGTAAAACGAACAAAATAAACCAAATTTTGGGACAGGCCGAACTTGAAACGGGTTGAGAAAGGAAGCGAAACGAAAATATTAAGAAAAAAAAACAAAACCACGACACAAGCTGTCCCATAAAATTAAACGAAACAAGAAAAAAAATACAAACACAAACATACCACATTTCAGTAGGGTAAGAAAGCTAGAAGCGAAAAGAAGCAAAGAAAGCAAAAACAAAAAAGGAAGAAACATGAAATGAGGAATGAGGAGACATAGAAGTAATATCATCTGAAAAGTCGACAAATAAAAGCAAGTGGTAGACGCAGAGAGAACATATGAACGAAACAGCAAACCGGAAAAAAACCATGTAATTATTGGAATAAAAACCACAAAAAAATATTTTAGCGTTTTATTTATAGAATGAAAGAAACCCTTAACGTTCAATGACCTAAAGTGTAATTTAGAAACACTCAGGACCGTCGAGATAAAAAATAAGTGGAAAAGCCAAATCTTGCACCTTATATTTAAGAAACTACTTAAAATTTTTCTGTCATAAAAAACTTTATTATAAGGTTTCAGCATTTAGAGCTAGATATTGAAATGTATAGCAAGTTTGTCTCAGATTTCAAGAGAGATGAAGCGTCCCGACATTCGAGTGAGTTCCCATTCGAACTTCGTTTGAATTGAACAGTTTTCCTGTGATATGGAGAATCATGGCCCCGAGCAGGATAAATGCAATCTTAGTGTGTAGAAATAGCTTTTTTGGTTGAATGATTTTTTTTTTATTTTAATGTTAATTTCTTACGAACCTACATTGCGTAGAGAAACAGTAAAAAGTGCTTTGAAACTGTATATTCTTCAGTTTTAAAATTCAGTCAAACAATAATTTTAGGACAAGTTTAATATTTTATTTGAATTATAATAGGTATTACAGAGAAAATTATTTGCGAATATTTCGAACAACCGACACAATTATACGAATTCTCAGAAAACCCCTACAATGCATTTTGCAGACGTAAACTTCAAATTTCAAGGAAAAAAATTGAAAAAAGTTATTGCATTCTTTAGATTACATATAAGTCCATCAAACTTTCAATGCATTCCATCCCAATCGTTCGGCCTGTTCGGATGTATTTTTTTTATATGTGCGGTGTCGAAGTGTCTTTGTTGACCAGATCGGAGTGTGACTTTAAAGAAGTGCAAAGTTGCAGTTTTCTCACAAGGAGTGGGGTTTTCCTGCAAACAGAGTGGTGTTTTCGGTCGCCAACTGCCGAATGCCATTGCTGGAGGACAATTGTTGGATACATGCTGTCGCTCCATTGCCAGTTTTTTTGCCATCTACTTCAAGACCATCATCGTCATCATAATCAACGCAGTGCTTCTTGTCGGCCCTCGAAATCGGAGTGTTTACCGACTGGGCTGAATCTGGACAGATTCGGGTTTGATCGCCGTGACCGGGTTACAAGAGGACGAATTGAAGACGAGTAGGGTGCTTGTTGATGCCGCCATCTTTGATGAACTGAAGACCACGTGTTTTTTCATTCATTATAAGACACTGGAAAAAGTCTGCAGAATACACAGTGATTAATTGTAAGTTCTTATCTTTTCTTTTCTCTTTTCTATTATTTTTCCCTATATTTTGATAATTTTGTGCTTCGGTCATATTTTCAACACGGTGGGCATTCGTGCCCCCGTTAGAGAGTATGAACGTAGGCGGGGGGTTACGCCCGCCAACTGTGGATGATGAGAGAGTTATCTACGAAGATGAGGAGCTTTTGGAGGATCCGGTTCACCCTGGTCCTTCAAATGCAGATGATTCTCCTATGGATGATAACTCTGCATCATCTACAGTAGACAGCAGAACAACCCGACTCCGAACCTACGCGGAAGGTACAACTTTTTCTGGTCCTTGGGTGGTTTTCATCCGGCCCAAAAGAAATGGTAAAAACCTAAATGTGGTTCAGATCACCAAAGATCTGGCGAGGTGGACCTCCGTAGCTAGTGTGAGTAAGGTGCGACCGAATAAGTTGCGAGTTGTGGTGGCCAACCGGAAAGCTGCCAATGAGATTGTAGCTAGTAAGTTCTTAACTTTAGAGTACCAAGTTTACATTCCGTCACGGGACGTAGAAATTGATGGTGTGATAACAGAAATGAGCCTGGAGGCAGAGTACGTTAAAACCAACGGCGTTGGTAAGTTTAAGAATCTTGATTCGACCTCGGTCGAAATCTTGGATTGCCGTCAACTTAATACTGCCAACGTCGTGGATGGGGTTAAAAAGTGCTCGCCTTCAGCCTCATTTCGTGTGACCTTTGCGGGTACCGCCCTCCCTCACTACGTCTTGATTGACGGAGTTTTAAGGTTACCCGTGCGACTCTTTGTGCCTCGACCACTGTCTAGTAAGTTGGGATTAATAGTGTTCGTGGAAAATAATTCAAAAATTTCTCCGAAAATAAGTAGAAGAATTGTTAATGTGATGTTGTTGTGCAGTGGAGTAAAGTTTGTGACCAAAGGGAACTGAAGAAATACTTCAAAATTAGGTGAAATGTATGAAAAATGAACTTTTAGTGTTGGACCAAATTGATTGGGCTGGTGCTATGCCCTACCTACCGATCCAATGGATTATTGCTAGAGGAGCGAGTACAACTTGGCAGAAACGCAGGAATTCAAAGCTAAGTGGATTTTGTTTTGTTTTAATATGTTATTTTAACTATTTCATAAACAAACAAAGTTTATTGAAGACATTTTGTTTCAAACGTAATTCCCGAATTGTTGACAGGAATCGCCATGAAAGAAAAAGTCGTGAAACATTTCAGAAATATTTCATGACTGGTAACTTATTTAACGAAAGCTTGTATACAAGTAGAGGTACGGAAAAAGCTCCGGAACGAACTTTTAAACAAGTTTGAAAATATACAAGCTTTCGCCACTCTAAAAAAAATTAACACTGTTTTTACAAAATCAATCATACAAATTATTGTAACTTGTTTTAAAGGTTTTTTGTTCGTGTATTATTTTAAGCTAACCTATTAAATAAGAATTGGGTAGATATGTATTGAATTTGAATCATGATGTTTATTATTTATTTATATTATTACTCCGCGTAAATGTTGTCAGTATACTGTTACCATGTTTGGTACAAAATAAAACGTATTTAATTTGGTTCAAGTTAATGTGACAAAAAGGTACAAGAGTAAATGGAGTTAAAAAATTATTTCAATAAGTTTATAGGTATTTAAACTAAACCCAGAGAAAATGAATTTAAAAAAATGTTACCTACTTTACATATAATTCAGAACACCTTCATTAAGATAATTTGAGGTGCTTATTTGTACTAAAAAAATTTAAAAAAAACCTTAAATCTAATGAAAAATATTGTCTGTGTAAGTGATTGATTGAACTAATTGTATTCCAAGCTCTTAAGTTTCAGGTAATTGCAAGCAAATAATATGTTATCTACTTATTTTGTTCCGTCTATTTGCCAATAGTATCCCTAATTTGATGTTAAAAAATTCATTCTCTATCTACAACTTTTCAGTATCCTCGAACTAGCCAACAGCGATCTACCAAAGTTTGCAATTAAATTGATGTTTTTTTATATTTACCTACTAGCATCTGCAGATTTCACTGAAAACCATCCTAAATATATGTTGTTTCGAAATGTCTTATATATTTAATTATGTGTATCTTTATGTCACTTGAGTCAATGATCGATCAAATAAATACCATGTTTTCAATTTATTTTACAGCTTCGTTTTCTGGAAACCCTTATATAAGTCTTACTTGTTTTACGACATTTTTTTCTTTTCAAGTTTCTGTTCAAAGTGGAATTATGCGTCTAGGTTTTGATTCATTTTAAGTTTTGTTTCAGCACATCAGCATTATAAAACGATATTAATTCCAGTTATTAAGATTTTCATTACCTTGAAAAATTTTTTTTTCAACAGCTTCAATCTCTGGTTCCTAAATTTTGTTTCATGGAAAAGAAAACCTAGGTAGAACTATGTATCTCATATCTTTGTTTTTTCATCAGTTTATTCCAGCTTCCAGATAATTCTTTCTCGACCAATATTCAAATACGATTTGTATTTTCATAAAGATACATTTGTAAATTCTTAATATTTTCAGCTGAATCTCCACAGGATGAATAACAAGTAGAAAAGGAGAAATTTCGAACAATTCATGCATCAAATGTTTTATTAACCATGTTTTTTTTCAGAAAAAATATGATTACTATATTCCAGTTTCCAACTCTTCCGACCATTATTAAGTTTTTTTTAAATAATTTTTATTTTTTCACCCTTTTTTATCTTTATCTATACTATAATAGTGATTATAATTGAAATCATAAACTAAATACATGTCCATCTTTTATTGGACGTATTAGGGTGCTAAGTTTATATAATTTGGCAATTATATTTATGAAGTTCCTGGATATGTCAACAATAAAAGAAGGAAAGACTAATCATAGTTAGGGGGAAGTGTTCCTAAATGCGCATGTTGGGTAATATGCGCATTAGGGTGTCCCAAAATTTCATTACTTCTGGGAATCTGGGGGCTCACCCTCCAAATGGTAGATTAGGATGTGCCGAACAAACTTTTGTATGGAGCCGACTAAAAAAAATCATGTTTAGAGGTTCCGCAAGCGCGATCTTTAAAAAAAGTCCACTTTCAAAAGATTTGATTTTAAATAAATTCCGGGTCCAAAAATTTTCATAAAATTTATATATTTTATATTTTTTTAATTTTGTTTGAGTTAAAAACTACACGTAAAAAATACAAAATGAACCAAATTTGTATCAAAATGTAAAACTAGCAAGCTATTTTCAAGAAAAAAAAATTTTTTGGTCCAAAAATTTTGAATTCAACTGACCAAAATGTGTACCAAGCGTAGAATATTTTTGATACCAATGCCATCAAAAGATGCGGATTTTTGTGCACTTAAACTTTGCTGAACAAAACGTGTGTTTTGTATCAACGTGTGAACAGCTATTCACGATTTAATGCTCAACAATAATTACAATTTAGGATATTTGTTATTTAATTTATCAAATTTGTCTTAATAAATATCTACTTTAAAATCAAAATACTTGCAAAAAAAGACTTTGATGGTTTAAAGGAGTCATCAGAAGGCCATATGCCGAATTTGAGCAGAATCGGACAACAGGAAGGGGTTGCACTGAATCTAAAGTGTGAAAGGGATTCTGAGACATAGTGTTCTAAAGAAGCATAAAAAACTGGTTTTTCATCATGCATTTTTGTCTTTACCAATCGATTGCTTGATTATGAAGGTTTTATTAAAATTTCAATTAAGACTAACATTTCACTTGAAGACTGCAACTCGATTGGACTTAAAACAAAAAAGTTATGGCTGTTCCAAGATTGTATTTTTGTGGCAGATTGTCGTTTAACACACAATGAGTACTTTTTACTCATTGAGTTTTACAGGACAATTTGTTACCAAAATACAATCTTTGAACAGCCATAACTTTTTTGTTTTAAGTCCAATCGAGTTGCAGTCTTCAGGTGAAATGTTAGTCTTAATTGAAATTTCAATAAAACTTACATAACCAAGCAATCGGTTGATAAAGACAAAAATGTATGATGAAAAACCAGTTTTTTATGCTTCTTTAGAACACTATGTCTCAGAATCCCTTTCACACTTGAAATTCAGTGCAACCCTTTCCTGTTGTCCGATTCTACTCAAATTCGGCATATGGCCTTCTGATGACTCCTTTAAACCATCAAAGTCCTTTTTTGCAAGTATTTTGATTTTAAAGTAGGTATTTATTAAGACAAATTTGATAAATTGAATAAAAATATCCTAAATTGTGATTTTTGTTAAGCATTAAATCGTGAATAGCTGTTGTTCGGGCTCGGCCGATGGGGGGGTTCGGAATTCGAGGGTTTTCTTCCCGTCTCTAAGTCGACGGCATCCACCAGCAGCAATAACTCCAGGTAAGTCACCGACACTTGATGCACAACAGCTGTTTCACCCGCTGGGGGGAGAATTTGTTTGCACTTCGATGTAGGTTTTCTTCCGCACACAACACAATATGATTGGCGATTAATTTGCCACTATTACTTGATCTCGATTTCGGAACTAGAATAGAAAGTCGCTTGCTTGGACTTAACTTTGAAGTTTATTTGAAGACGAAGTGAAATTCCGTGCTATTCGTTTAACTCAATGATCTATTCTAACTTAACTAAAATGGCTTACATACTATTGTGTGAGAACTCTCTCGGCGTTATGTTTAATGTTGCGAGAGAGTTTATGTTATTCTAGGGTACATGGACAGATATTGGTGTTTTCGAACAAATTGATTACAGTGTCAAGTGAACATAGAGGACACATATTACAAACAGAAAACAATTCCGAATTCCTGATCGGTGTAGTACCGATCAGCTGTTTACACGTTGATACAAAACACACGTTTTGTTCAGCAAAGTTTAAGTGCACAAAAATCCGCATCTTTTGATGGCATTGGTATCAAAAATATTCTACGCTTGGTACACATTTTGGTCAGTTGAATTCAAAATTTTTGGACCAAAAAATTTTTTTTTCTTGAAAATAGCTTGCTAGTTTTACATTTTGGTACAAATTTGGTTCATTTTGTATTTTTTACGTGTAGTTTTTAACTCAAACAAAATTAAAAAAATATAAAATATATAAATTTTTTGAAAATTTTTGGACCCAGAATTTATTTAAAATCAAATCTTTTGAAAGTGGACTTTTTTTAAAGATCGCGCTTGCGGAACCTCTAAACATGATTTTTTTTAGTCGGCCTCATACAAAAGTTTGGTCGGCACATCCTAATCTACCATTTGGAGGGTGAGCCCCCAGATTCCCAGAAGTTATGCAATTTTGGGACACCCTAATGCGCATACAGCCGATTGACGATATGGCTGGAGATTCAACATATCTAATCAGTGCAGTTTGAGGGTAATATGCTTTTAACACATGACATAAAAAAATTAAATTGTTATATAAAGTCGAAAAAATTTAAAAATTCAAACAAGATTTTTGTCAGTTTTGTTATAATATATTGAACTTTAATTATCGTGCGTACAGATTATGTGAACAAAAATTTTAATGGTTGTTCTTTCTAATTCATCTGGAAATAGGAAATTCAACAAATTTAAGCTTTTGGCGAAGTTGTAAATGATAAGATATTGGAATTAGAGACAGGTTCTGAATGCCCATATCAAGGCAGGTTAAATGCCTATATCAAGAAAAATAGATTAGTCTTATAATTTTTATACTTTTTATCATCTAAACACAAAATCTACGCTCAAATCACGATCTTACAGCGAAAAAAGAAGAACTTCATACTGATCCGATAAAAATACGATATGAACAAAATATTACCATGAAATATGGCCATATGACATACCTAACAATGTTTCATGCAAAAGAACTAGTAATGTAAAAATTTTCACCAAAATTTCTGCCTTGACGTATGCTTAACATCCGTTTCTACCATTTTCAATTAAATAATATTGAGTTCGCTCGTCTCTCTTCATGGGAACGGTCGTGTTTATTGTTGCTCCTCAACTGCGGTAAATGTTAAAACCGTTTGAAAGTGTTGGTTTTTAGGCACCCGTTGCACCATGGCCGGCGAAGGCCTTTCCTCGGTGCCAACAGATCCACAAATGCAAACGGATGACGGGAATCAACATCCCGAAGATCAACTTGATGATGTCCACGAAGAATTAGTGAATCGTATCCGAAGCTACCCGGCCTCAGCTAAAGGGCCATTTGTAGTTTTTGTCCGCCAAGTTGAAAAACCCATAAACGTGATTCTCGTTGCCAAGGAGCTTCACAAGACTTACGAATCACTTTTAGAAACGAAACAAGTGCATTTTAGCAAACTGCGATTGCTTTTCGGTAATCGTCTTGAAGCAAATAGTGTGGTGCACAACGAAATGCTGACCAGATTATACCGTGTATATATTCCTAGCTTGAGTGTGGAAATATCTGGTGTTGTGAAGCAAGCTGACCTTGAATTCGGAACAGTGGTACTTGAAGGCAAAGGTGTTTTTAAAGACTCGAGAATTGCCCATGTGTCGGTGCTTGAATGCCACCAGCTAGTTGAATCACAGTGCAACGACGCGAGGAAAGTGTACGTTCCGTCGTTCTCTACACGAGTTACTTTCGCCGGTACTATTTTGCCAGACTTTCTGGAGGTAGGAAAAGTGCTAATTCCTGTGCGTATGTACACCCCGAAGCCCATGGTATGTAAAAATTGCCAGCGATATGGCCACACACATCGTTACTGTGGCAATAAAGCTAAGTGTGGAAGATGTGGTTTACCGCATGAGGCTTCTCGCTGCCCCTCCCAAATAGATGCCTGTCTGCACTGCAAAGGCACTCACTCGTCTATTCGTGATTGCCCTGTATATAAAAAACGAGCACAAGCTTCGAAAGTGAATCTCATCCGAAGATCGAACATGAGTTACGCAGCAATTGTTCGATCATCTTTGCCAGATCTCCATGGATCTAACCAATTTGCTGTTCTGAGTGACACCAACGATGACCAAGAAACAGCAAACCAAACTGACACGCACTGTGTCTCAAGATCGGAAACACAGCGGAATCGACAGAAACCATCTTCTCTCCCTATAAGAACTGCTACAAAGCGGGTTAGAGAGAGTAAGAATATATCAACGGTCGAGGAGTCTACAGTCAACCAGAAAACCTTGGATCAACCACATCCATCTCGAAGCCCATGTACTACAGGAATCCCAATTCGAAAGCCGACACCACCGATGTCGAAGCAGTCGACGACGCCGCTCATCAACTACGAAAAAGCGGTCACCGATCTCATCATTCTAGTTTCTCTTGTATTCAACTTGGACGATCACTGGACAGAAATGCTGCTTCAACTGAAACCCATTTTAAGCTCAATTTTGGCAAAGCTTATTGAAACCCGGCCGCTTTTGCGGAATTTTTTGCCAAATATTTGAAATACTATTGTTTTAGTTTTAAGTGAAGTGCGGCGCTTTTATGGTTAATTACCGAGTGTGCCTTGTAGAAAATAGATTGGTGTTTAATAAAAAAAAAAAAAATAAAAAAAATTAAATAATATCAAAATATTGCAAGTGTTAATGAAATATAGCTCAAAACATAAATATGCGCATTTAGCCCGCCAGTTTCGGAAATCGACTATTTTGACTTCTTTTAGTATAAAATTATTTTCACAAAAACTGTGAGAGATTTTAACAGAAAGATTGCTCTTACGTATATAAAACAGATGTCCGCTCATGTGTATATAGTTTTTAGACTCCTATCTATTGGAATATGGGAGAAAATGAGTGCTTTCCTTAATATGCGCATATAGCCTTCCTCTCCCCTACATGACCCATTTGGTCATGCGGCTATAATTGGACGGGGCTTATTGGTAATGAAAGTGGCCTCGGGATGTGCAGTTGCCATTCTGAAATGGGTTACTGGAATTTCAATAGAGCTAACACCACCAGCACCCGCGATTGAACAATTTTAATCAAACGGATTAATATTGGCTCTTTTGCATAACATACCTGCCAGCTCAGGGGGTCGTTGGATGGATTATACATACATACATACATACCCGTGCGACTCTTTGTGCCTCGTCCAATGGATTGCAAAAATTACATTAAGTTATGGCACACTGCGTCGCACTATTGCAACAAGCCCAGGTGTCCCAAATGCGGGGAGAATCATGGGGATGGAGCGTGCTCAGCAATAGAACAGAAATGTGTCTATTGCGGGGGCTCACCCCATGATATCTCCTCGTGCGAGGCATACAAGAGTCGCTGGGATAGTCAAAAGCGCTCTTTAAAGGAACGGTCGAAGCGGTCTTATGCCGCCATTTTGAAGGGCGCGGCGCCTCCGACCAAATTTAACCCGAGTAACATTTTTTCTGTGCTCGCAGTTGAAAATGTAGACACGGACACAACCGACGAAGAACCACCAGTCGTTTTTTCAGCTAACTCGCGGAAACGTCCAAAACCAGTACCAAATAAGAACACCAGAATCCCAAACAAAATTCCCACGTTTAACCCTCCACTCGTCGTTAGGCCAAAACCACCAACAGTAGAAAAAGAAAAATCAATCCCACCTGGATTCCGTATGACTATTACACCTTAAAATGAACCAGAAGTACCGGGAACTTCTAAGAGCTCCAACTCCAACCCCAGCGTAGCATTACCTGAATCAAATTCCCAACCGGGACTATTCAAGTTGTCGGATATCTTGGATGGAGTTTTCACGGTTTTCAACATTTCGGAATCAATCCGAAGCATTGTAATCTCAATGCTTCCTGTAGTGAAGACATTTTTAAAGCAATTGATGCAAACTTGGCCCCTCCTTTCAGTGTTTATCTCTCTCGATGGCTAATTTAAGCCAAGAGGTCGGAGATATCACTGTTTTACAGTGGAATTGTCGTAGTATTATCCCTAAACTGGATCCGTTCAAATTTCTTCTTTATGAAACAAATTGCGATATTTTTGCGGTGTCCGAAACTTGGCTTTCTTCTCAGTCTATTCTTATTCCACGATTTTAATGTTGTCCGTCTGGATCGCGACGATTCTTATGGAGGGGTGCTTTTGGGGATCAATAAGCGCCACTCCTTTTACAGAATCCACCTTCCTTTATCAGGCGGAATTGAAGCGATTGCTTGTCATATAACTATAAGAGGTAAGGACTTAAGTGTTGTCAGTTTGTACTGGCCTGAGAGAGTTGCAGTGGATCGAATCCACCTAGAGGACCTGTGCTCAGTGCTCGCTGAGCCAAGGTTGATTCTGGGTGACTTCAATTCTCATGGAACTGTCTGGGGAGAACAAATTGACGATAGTCGTTCTACTCTTATTTATGACATTTGTGACAGTTTCAATTTAACAATTTTGAACACGGGTGAAAAAACACGGGTACCTAAACCTCCTGCAAGACAAAATGCAATTGACCTCTCACTCTGCTCAAATTCACTATCATTGGATTGCCAGTGAAAGGTAGTCCCTGATCCCAATGGTAGTGACCACTTGCCAATCAAAATTACAATCACCAATGGGGCCAGCTCTTCAAATTCAACAAATATGGTATATGACCTTACAAGACACATCGACTGGAAAAAGTACTCGGACGAAATAACAAAATCCATCGATTCTATGAATGTTTTACCTCCTTTAGATGAGTATAACTTTCTTTCACGTATGATACATGAAAGTGCACTTTGCGCTCAAACAAAACCCATCCCAGATTCATCTGTTCCTCGAAGGCCCCCTAATCCATGGTGGGGCCAGCAGTGTTCCAAGCTTTATAAGGACAAATCGAAAGCATTTAAAGATTTTCGAAAACATGGAACTCAAGTCCTTTTTGAAACCTATGTTTCCCTCGAAAATCAGTTTAAAAAATTGATCAAAGGGAAAAAGAAGGCGTATTGGCGGAATTTTGTAGGCGGTTTATCACGGGAAACATCCTTGAGTACCTTATGGAAAGTTGCACGAAGCATGCGTAATCGATCTTCTACAAATGAAAATGAGGAACATTCACATAGATGGATATTCAACTTCGCACGGAAAGTCTGTCCAGATTCCACACCTGTGCAAAAAATAATCCGGAACGTGTCTCCTGATAGGTGTGGTCTGGATTGCAGCTTTTCGATGGTTGAATTTTCACTTGCCCTCCTCTCTTGCAACAATCCAGCTCCGGGTATTAATAAAATCAAATTTAACTTGTTGAAAAACCTTCCGGACGCCGCCAAATTTCGCTTGTTAAATTTATTTAATCAATTCTTGGAGAACAACATTGTTCCCCAAGAGTGGAGACAAGTGAGAGTTAACGCTATCCAAAAGCCCGGAAAACCAGCGTCCAATGCGAATTCGTACCGTCCAATAGCGATGTTGTCTTGTATACGCAAATTGATGGAGAAAATGATATTGTTTCGTTTGGATAAATGGGTAGCAGCAAATGGTCTCCTTTCAGATACTCAATTTGGGTTTCGGAGGGGCAAAGGGACAAACGATTGTCTTGCTTTGCTGTCTTCAGAGATACAAATGGCGTACGCAAAACGTGAGCAAATGGCTTCAGTGTTTCTAGACATAAAGGGAGCTTTTGATGCAGTCTCAATAGAGGTTTTGTCTGACAAGTTGCACTCCCGGGGTCTGCCTCCTCTCTTGAACAACATCTTATACAGCTTGCTTTGTGAGAAACATCTGAACTTTGCTCACGGAGATATTGCAGTTAAAAGAACCTCTTACATGGGCCTCCCTCAGGGTTCATGTTTGAGTCCACTTTTGTACAACTTTTACGTAAGTGATGTCACTTACAGTTGTCTCTCTAAAGCATGCTTGGCAAAAGTCATCGTCATGAGGCGTGAAGCTGTGACTGTGAAGCCTCTTGGTCCGTCAAACTCAATTGACTGTTCCTTAACGACCAGTCACTTCGTTTGCCAGTCATTCATTCCCCATTCATTTGAAGCTAAAGTAATAACCTAGTCAAGCAATCGCATTCAAGCGACCGATGACGAAAAAGAAACGCATTTGGGTCATTCCATGTCAAGTGTGCACAGCGAAAAAAAAAATCTTATCGAAAATTCGCCAAACTTGGCCGAAAGACTTTCTGAGGCCTACAAAATAAACCCTCAATTTTTGAGAATGATCCGCCCACCCCTCGTTCCAGGACCCTCCCTTCTTTTTTCCAAGATTTTGAAAAATTCATCATTTTTAAAATACAATATCTCCGGACTGGAAAATCATACCAAAATAACAAAATATGCGTTGTGTAGATTTTATTAAAACCTTTCAATTGATGTTATTCATTTTTTGAAATAATGACGTTTTAAACGTGAAAATATAGCTCTTAAAATTAAACGTTATTTTTCGCAAGGAAAGTATATTTTTTTCTTGAATTTTATGATTTCATTGTTTTTTTGAGAAAATTTTACGTAAGAACCAACCAAAATCTCAATATAATATTTCTTGTTTTCGAGATATGAAAGATTTAAGTTTTAGTGTCCATCAAATATTTTCTTTCAGTATCCCCTTAAACTTTTGGTTATCCTATTCACGATTTCCTGGACGAATTAAATTCAAAATCAACATACATATTGATGATACCTTCTAGTGAGCAGCTAATTTTTGTAAACATTAGATGCTTAAAAAATAAAATAAACTTTTTGTTTCAATTCGTTTTAACTGTTGGATAATAATTTTATTCATTATTACACTGTATTAAATCGGTAAGCAAGTGCTTTCTTAGCGGATGCTGTGGATGAATTACTGTCTGGATTTGGTTGATTTTTTCATAAAACTGTTAAACTTATTAACAGAAAATGTGTAAATGTCGAGAATCTGCTAGTATATTGATTAGGGTAAATGTACCCGACCTTGGCACCTAAGGCATGGTTTACCCTTTTTTTCGACATTCCTACCTTCCTGTTGAGTGCACCATATAACATCCTTTGAAGAATTTACTTGCTAACTTGCTTAGAGTTCAACAAAAATATGTTTTCTCTATGGAACTTTCATTAATGTGAGTAAAATGCATGCAAAGTACTCACTGCGGTGCTCCAATTACTTGGCCGCCGTACCAATTGTTTGCCGTTTTGATGATCCGATTCTTGGCCACCAGCAACGTGCAATAGATCTTTACCAACAACGCTCAATTGACAGTTAACAGAATCGTTGGCTATTCTGAATATAAGGCCACTGACAGAATGACGTCAGCTGAGCGTAAAGTTCTATGCGACAATGGAACACCGGGCTTCACTCATACAACAAAAAGGCTTTTGAAAACATTGATGAAATTTGGTTGAAAGGAAGCACAAAATAAGCTTTCATTTCAAAAAGTCGGAAGTCCAGAAATTCCGCAATGCGATTGCGACATATAGGGTTATTTTCACTACCAAACAACTGTCTTCATATTGTGGAGTTTGGCTTCATAAAGTAAGAAATTGAAAAATTCCTTGAATGGTATTTAAAAATTTTGCCCTTTTGAATTTGTTAGCTGAGATTATGAGCTTCTGGCAAGAGCCATCTCGAATGCCCGGGGTGTTGCGCAGTGGTTTGACACGCCAAATAAATGTTAGAATTAAAACCTTGCTAAAACATTTTTTTTTATTCGACTCACATCAAATACTTTAAGGAATAATTGGAAAGCAACGAAATTTTCCTGAACTTCCAACTTCTGTTTCCATGAAAAAAATTAGAACAAAATTCCAAAAAATTAAATCTGAGTAGGTATATGATTCCCAAGCAATAGAAAACGATTCCAAACTCAATTCATTATGTATTTTATATACTAAAGTCATAAATTGCCATCGATCTAACAATTTTTAGATAAGAAAAACATCTTATTGTGAGATGCTTAATTTAGTTTTTTTCAATATTTCGAACCACTGTGTTCTGTAGGAGACCACGTGGCTTCTGCTCGGCAGACTGCAATGCAAAAGCTGTTCGCACGCATACCAATGTACCTTCGATTCATGGTTCCCAAATAGCGATTTTGGCATTTAAAATGCTTGGATATGACTTTTAGTTAGTCGAATTACTTATGTTCTCCAACTTATTTCGAAGCTTAAGTTGATAGCAACGGTCTTATCATACAACCCAATTAGTATGAAAACATTTGTGCGTAGTTTTAAATGAAATTTTAGGGAAAACATCAGCCCAAAAATACCTCTTTAATGAACATGTATTTTTTCCAGCTTCCAACACTGGTGGTGTATTTCGATTGAAGTTGCATGCCAAGAAAAGGAACAAAATTAGTTTTAAATTTTTATTCAAAACCTAAATAAATATTCACTTTTTAGTCTTTCTAGTATTTTTTGATTTTTTGCCGAGTTGAACTGTAATCATGAGTATTTATTACAAATTTTTCAAATGAATGTCCGCGTTTGAAAGCGCATGTGAATTTAACAGTTGCACTAGAAAGGTGTGTTCATCTGATTTTCATACGGTGATTTCCAACATAATTTCCTCGGATGCAGATCGAAAAAAAATAACTTCTTTATTAAAGTACAAACAATTAAAAAAATCGGTATGCACAGATTTGAAACAAATTATTCTCTTCGCAATGAAAATATATTCAAAATTTATTAGCTCAATTTGGACCTGAAAAACATGAAAAGACATGTTGGCATGCCAAGAAAAGGACCATGCCAAAATAGGGCTCACTTACCCTACCTACTAAACTTACATGAGTTATGGCGATACTGCCCGAATAGAAAAACATTATGAAAACACCATGAATTTCATTTTCACTCTACTGTGGATTTTATGGTTGACACCATGAATATTACGATACATGAAACCATGATTTCACTGTTAAACTCATTGTTTTCAACCATGGTATTCATGGTTTTGGCCAAAATTACCATGAAAAAAGGGGGTTGTTAAGCAACTTAACAATGAAAAAATCAACTTTTTCCCATACATTTGGAAACACAAAACGATGAAAATTATTGTGTTTACAGCTTCCAATTTTCTCAACCACACTATGAAGTTCACTGTTATCCCTTAAATTTTTATCGTTCAAAGATTATGAACATCAATGTTGATTCATAGTTTATCAAGAATGTCGGGACCATGAAATTACATGGTTTTATTTGATGTTTTCATTGGTTTTTTTTGTTTATATTTTCTCTCAAAATGAAAAAATACTTGTTTTATTCGTTTGCTTCTTTTATTCAAATTATGGATTGTTTTTCATGCACTACAACACACTACAACACATTTTCACACCTAAATAAATGTTTCTGTGGGAATTCCGTGGGAGTTTAAAATTCACTAGTCCGAGTACGAGTCACGTACTTTCCGGCTGACATCCGGATCGGCCTCCAGCAGGATTCTGTAACAACCTATTTGCCACAACCTCGTAAGTTTTCCCTGAAAAAAAGTGTTATGAGATCCGAGGAAGATGAATCGATTAACTGATAAAACTTACCATTTTAACGTATACGATATAGCAATTGCTATATTGATTGGATGCTTTGGACGATTTTTTTTTCAACACCGAACACGCGCCATCAAAAATGAAAGTTTTCGATTTGACAGCAAGAAATACACGCTCATTTTAAAATCCCATTTACTGGATTAGATAAACAATGAATTATTATGTTTCTACCGTATTATTCACAGTTATTGTCATAATCATGGCGATTTCACCATCATATACAAATTATACTTCTAAAAAAGATCTTAACTTTACATTGAAATTCATTGTTAGAATAAATACCATTGTTTAATTATTGTATCACCATGGTCTTGGCTATTCGGGTGGTCTAACAATACTGACTATTAACGGACAGCATTTGTTCATTGTATATCGCCTTTATTAATGCAAATTAAGCACAGCAGATTTTTTATTTGCTGACACCGAGCGGAGCCCTGAACAATAACATTTTTTAACTGATTCACTGACCATTGTGAACGAATTGTTGCCACAACTGCTCGCTTGCTGCTACTTGCTAGTAGTTTTGAATACAACTTCTAAAATCGAAGATTACGGTTGAAATATCCAGTTGCCTTCTGTTACTGCATTACAACGGAGTTATCTCAGTGACTTTTATTGTTAAGCTTCTAAATAGTCGGGAACAGTTTTTCTGAGCATGGCAAAAGCAACGTGTTCAATTGGATAATAACTTCAAAAGTGATGTTCAGTGGATACATTTTTCAAGAACACATGACTTTTTACCTCAAGGGAGTGGAATTTGTTCAAATTGCGATCAGAAGTGCATAATCTAAAGCCTATCTGCAAAAACCATTTTAACAAGTTCGGTAAATTGGATCCTATGTCGCAAAATGTTGCTTATGTTGAATGCTTTCAAATCAGAATAACATTGACTCGAAGGTTTGAAGCCTTTATGGCAATCAAAGGAATTCATTCGTTTCACGCCGCAATCCCTTTAAATGGTAGAAAAATTGGAATCAAAACATTTTTAAGCTCCACGGAATTTAAAATATTCAATGTATGCAAAAAGAAAAGACAATCTAGAGATGATTCAACTTGCAGTGTTGGAACGAAAAAAAAATGAAAAAATATATAATTCGAATAAAAATATTACATAATCCGAAAATATTGTTTTTGTTTCATTCAAAATGTTATTTCAAATTTTCTTTAGTTATTAAAAAAATCATGAAAACAAAAAATCTGTTCAAGCATGGAAGATGTGAATAAATATTTCGATGGTTGATACACTCTAGTGAAACCACTGAGTGCTGCGAGTAAGTAATTGCTAGACAATTCAACTTAAATCTTTCATATCTCGAAAACAAGAAATATTATATTGGGATTTTGGTTGGTTCTTACGTAAAATTTTCTCAAAAAAACAATGAAATCATAAAATTCAAGAAAAAAATATACTTTCCTTGCGAAAAATAACGTTTAAGTTTTAGAGCTATGTTTTGACGTTTAAAACGTCATTATTTCAAAAAATGAATAACATCAATTGAAAGGTTTTAATAAAATCTACACAACGCATATTTTGTTATTTTGGTATGATTTTCCAGTCCGGAGATATTGTATTTTAAAAATGATGAATTTTTCAAAATCTTGAAAAAAAGAAGGGAGGGTCCTGGAACGAGGGGTGGGCGGATCATTCTCAAAAATTGAGGGTTTATTTTGTAGGCCTCAGAAAGTCTTTCGGCCAAGTTTGGCGAATTTTCGATAAGATTTTTTTTTTCGCTGTGCACACTTGACATGGAATGACCCATTTATTATTATTGTTGCTCCTGCCAGCAAGCCGAAGACGACCGAAGAGGAACAAGAAAAGCATTTATTATTATTGTTGCTCCTGCCAGCAAGCTCGTTTTCAGTTTTTTATTGCTATTGTTGCTCTCTGCCAGCAAGTCGTTCAATTAGTTGTACCTGCCGTCAGCAGCCGGTCGAAGTGTGAAGAGATTTGCCAGTCACTCTCAGGAGAAATTTTGACCTTGTGTAGGAGCTTCGCCAGTCGATGATGGAGAAATGTTGATTGTTGTCGTGCTTTATCCGTCATGCGAGTAGTGAGGCTCCGTCAATTGAGAACAGTGCCAGTCGTTTGATGAAACAAAACTAGTCGGGTCAAGCGTGACGGGCAAAATTTACCATCACTGCTCTAAAGGCTGTACTCTAAGACAACTTGCAGATGATGGCGTAGTGTCTGTCACAGGATCTATTGAGTCTCATCTGCACAGATCTTTACAAGATACCTTAGACAGATTGTCAACCTGGGCTTTGGGGCTTGGGATTGAGTTTTCTCCACAGAAAACGGAGATGGTTGTTTTTTCTAAGAAACATAGACCTGCTCAACCTAAGCTTCAACACCTAGACAGAACGATCACTCAATCGAGGTGTTTTAAGTATCTTGGGGTTTGGTTTGATTCCAAGTGTACCTGGAGAGCCCACATTGAGTATCTGAAAGGAAAATGCCAACAAAGAATAAATTTTCTCCGATCAATCACTGGCACCCGGTGGGGAGCCCATCCGGAAGATCTTATAAAATTATACCGAACAACCATTCTCTCAATGATGGAGTATGGCAGTTTCTGTTTCCAATCGGCTGCCGAAACACACCTCATTAAACTCGAACGTATTCAATATCGATGCCTCCGCATCGCTTTGGGTTGTATGCCCTCAACGCATAATATGAGTCTTGAAGTTTTGGCAGGCATCTATCTCTCCGGTTCCTCATCAGGTGTGAGGTCATGAACCCATTGGTGATTGTGAATTTTGAAAGGTTACTTGAGCAAAATCTTCAAACCAAGAATTTTCGATGCTAAATATAGACACGTCGATGCTGAAAAAATGTACTTCACCGATGGGTCTCTAATAGAGGAATCAACAGGATTTTGAGTGTTCAACGAAATAAATAGCGCCTCTTATAAACTCCAATCACCATGCTCTGTGTATATATAGCGGAGTTAGCAGCTATTCACTGGGCTTTGGACAGCGTTGCTTCACGACCTACTGAACATTACTATATTGTAACAGATAGTCTGAGCTCTATTGAAGCAATGCGCTCAATAAGACCGGGAAAGCACTCGCCGTACTTCCTTGAGAAGATACGGAATATTTTGAGTGCTCTAACAAGACGTCGCTTTTCAATCACCTTTGTTTGGTTTCCCTCGCATTGTTCTATAGTGGGTAATGAGAAGGCAGACTCTCTGGCAAAGGTGGGGGCGATGGAAGGCGACACGTATCAGCGTGAAATCGTCTTCAACGAATTTTACTTTTTGGTTCGAAGAAACTCCATTACCAACTGGCAGCGCAGATGGGACGAGGATGAGTTGGGTCGGTGGCTCCACTCGATTATCCCAAAGGTTAGCCTTAAAACCTGGTTTAACAGGTTGGACCTGAGTCGGGATTTTATTCGTATATTTTCCCGCCTCATGTCCAATCATTATTCCTTAGACGCGGTACTCTATCGTTTTGATCTTGTTGGCAGCAACTTATGTGGTTGTGGCCAAGGTTTCCACGACATCGAGCATATTGTTTGGTCGTGTGAGGTCCATCTTGTCGCCAGAAAGAATTTAGTAGACTCCCTTCGGGCCCGAGATAAACCACCCAACGTTCCAGTGAGAGATGTACTAGCTGTGTTAGATTTGGACTACATGTTCGAAATTTACCTTTTCCTCAAAGCTATTGATCTTCGTCTATAATTCTTCTCAAAAAAAACTTTCAATGCAAATCACCTCATATCCGACACATGGCTTCGTGTGAACAGTCATGAACTGAATGTATTGGTACTAGGTTTGCATTTATCCCTCTCGGGACCGTGAATCTCCGTATAACAGGAAAACTGCTCAATTCAAACGAAGTTCGAATGAGAACTCACCCGAATCTCGGGACACTTCAGCTCTCACGAAATCTGAGACAAACTTGCTTCAAGAGCACAGAAACTTAAAGTATTTACTATTTTTCAGGACAGTGTTCTCCGGAATTACGGGAGACCCAATTCTTGTCAAATTTTCTTTGTCTTGCTCTCCCTTTTTTAAAATACAGGATACAACAAGTTTGTTTTCTCTCACTTCCACATGTGCATTAGAGTGCCTCAAATGACCCGACTTTTGAAAAAGTTATTTTCTGCTGGCTAAAATTGATCTTAGGCCTAGTACAAGATCTCATTTCAAATTTGGGTCAGGTCGGATCAAGTAAAGGGGTCGCTCATCGAGCCTGAAGTTTGAATGGGATTTTGAGACGTTTTGTTCGGGAGAATCATGAAAAACAATTGTTTTTCATCAATAGCTTTGGTTCCTTCGGCCGATTTCTTTTGAAAACGGTTTTTCTTAAAGCCTAAATTATGAAAAATATTTCATCCGAAGATTGCATTTCGTTTCGAGTTAAGATAAAGAAGTTATAAGACTTCAAAAATAGGATAACTTTTCTAAGGGTTCATAGGATCACTTTTTTAAGGATTCATCACCATCACTGTTAATGATGGTCGGACATATTGACGCCTAATTAACCATCCTGAATACCATCCTTAAAAAAGTTAGTCAATTTTTGAAACCTAATAATTTTTTATTTTAACTCTTATAGAAAGGCATTGTAATTAATATTATTACATACATGAAATTTTGAAAGTATATTCCTGCTTCCGTCTGTTAACAGTCGATTTATACACGTTATTTTTGGAATTTTTATTTTTACTTTTTTTTTAAGTTGTTATCTTATATGTAATTTTTGTTGTTACTTTTTTGGTTATTTTTGTCATTTCTGGTTTTTTTTTTGTTTTTTTTTTATCATTTATATGCCAATTTCTATCATTTTCGCAATTTTAGTGAATTTTTTTTTAGTTTCTTTTTATAATTTTTTGTAATTTTTTTTAGTTTTATCGTTTTTTACATATTTGCAGGTGTGTTTCTTTTTGGAAGTTTCGTTATTTGGTCATTTTTATTCTGCTATTTTATTGTCAGTTCTAGAGTTTGTTTTGATTAGGTCGCATGAGCCACATTGCGTGTTCCGAGAAAATCGTTGTTGAAATTTTGAAACACATTTTTAATTCTAGTATTTTGAATAGCACTAAGGGCTGTCTGAAAATCTGGTATGTGATGTGTAAGTAGTTGGAGAACATGCTAATATATTCGATATAGCCATTCATTTAGTTATATTCAGTGAAAATGTACTTACGACATTTTGCATTATCTGAACGGAGCTAACGTCATAATGAAGATGAACATATAGTTTTATTTTAACTTGATTGGATGTTTCTTAATCTTGGTAATTTCCATCGAAATTAATGGAATACTGATATTTAAGGTAATAGAATCCATAGATGTTACCTGAAAGTATCCGTTCAGTGATTATCGAAAACGGTGCTGCGAGGGACTGTCCATCAGGATTGTTTGTAGTCGACTTAATACTACGCTGGCTTGCTGTTGTCCGATGATCATTCCAGGAGTGCGGAAACGTATCAAAATAGCCGCTAGTTGTATTGGCTGCCTCTGTGAAATATGAAAAAGATAATTTGCGATTTTGCACAGCATGAACTAACATCAATTAAACTTACCTAGTTACATATTGAAGCCCTCTATTACCAAGATAGTTCAAACTATCATTCATCACGATCTCCGATTAATATTTTCACTTTCGAAGACTTCCTGAAGCCATTTCCGGAAAAAATGCAAAAGGTTGCATCAACCACTACGCCGAACTGTTGTTTTGCGACTTTTTTGCATGCACGGTAATTTAGCGCGATGCAAATAGTCGTAAAAACCAAATTGCACTCGAAAATGAGAAACTCATCATACGTCTTAAATTTAAATCATGATCTAAAATTTATTTATTGATCAAATGAACCAAATTTTTACCTAACGTAGAATACATAATTTTCAATCATTTGAAGTAAATAACTCAATTTTGCTTATGTTGGTTCATACGACCTAATCAAAACAAACTCTAGAGTTTATAAACTACAGTCTCTTTTCACTTTTATGTCATTATAATTTTGAATTCATCTGTGTTTTTTAGTCCTCCACCAACCCTTTTCCTCTTTTAGGTTATTTTGAAGGAAACACGAAGCTTTGATGCACCCCTAAATCAGGTCTAATTGAGTCAACATTTTGCGATGTTCAGTTCTTTAAGAAAACATACAGGGCGGACTTGATTCTATGTAGACTAGAATATGCGGTGCCTCGATTCTCCATATATATATCATTCAATTATCCGTTCAAATTCTTTTTCGTGATTCTATGAACATCGAGAATCAATTAAAAAAAGACTTTTATTTTGCCTCCGTTTCAAAGTGTATTTTATTACCTACCTACAAATATATTGAGAGAAACTCAGTTTTGCAACAAAATAAAATATTTTAGCGTTCTTATTCTTGATGTTTAAGATTTCTTTATGATACTTCCACGCAATTTTCACAGCCTGCATTGTTTCAAAATTGTCAAACGGTTTTGCTCTCCCCGAGTGATAATGGTATTTCAAAGCCATTCAACACTACTCATCGTCTTATGTCATATATTCTAATGAACCAAAACAACTTAATTTAAAGTTTGAAAAAAAAAAGCAGCGTGTGCAACCCTTCTAAACATGATGAAAACCGATATTTATTTCTAAAAAAGAATGAATTTTATTCTGTTTTCTGAAAACATTTTTTACCACGTTTCTTGTTTCCGTGTATCGGAGACACCAACCTTGTACGTAGCACTACCATCTAGCGGAATGTAAGGAAAACAGGAATTCCCCTTTTTTATAACAATCTTGGTGTTTTTCGGTAGAAAACGAATGAAAATAAATTTTCAGTTCGAAGTTCAGAACGATATTTCCAAGGGTTTATCAGTGTCTCAATTTTTTATTAATATTATAAATTCTGTGTAGTGTCTACTCAACAAAGGTATATGGCGTCATCAAATGATGATCGAAAGGTTCCACCGCTAAGGATAAAGAATATTCGTTCGCTGGCCAGTATTATGCACATTTCCGACGACGAAGACGATAACGTTCAACGAGGATTCCCTGATGCTTCCAGTTCTGATAACGATCATCTGGTGATCGATGATCAACCTGGCTACGAATCGATGGAAGAAGAAATTCTCCCGCATTCCCCCATTGCCTCTAGGAAGAATCCGGTAAGGCAGCATTTTTACCCAGATGTAGAAATGCCATATGCGGTACACGACGACTCAGAATATCAAAGTGACGACAAATCAAAAATCCAAATCACTGAGATCAAAATCGAATCCACCCCTGATCGTCCACCGGCCGCAGGTACATCATCCGGAAGTGGAAGTTGTCGAGGGAGTCGACGGAAGAGCCATCACGTGCCCAAACAGATAGATGATGTGGTATTTGAGGAAGCAACCATATTAACGCTTCCGGACGATGATGATAATTATAATCCGGTGCAGCAGCCAAAGATCGACGAAACGCCAGACAAAGTCAACGTGAATATAATGAAGCATATTGCCCTGCTTAGGGGCTGCATTACCCATGTGCTGGAGCAACAGGGCCATAAACCAATTTTCTTCAGGAATAATTTCGAAAGCACAGCGAAAATGATGGAACAGGTCAAACAGACCAAAGCCAATAAATCGAAGAGAAAGACCTAAAATTGTATTTAGAAGTTGTTTTGTAGAAAGAAAGTCATTGAACACATGTACGTTTCCTAGAAAAAATATCTACCGATTCTCGTTTTGAAATAAAAAATTGAAGGAATGATGGAACATTTATTTTCAGAATTCACTATCACAATAAAAGCTAAAACTCTGCTATTTGTCACTCCTATCTAAGAGTAGTTGGATAGCATTAAAGTTATTCACTTAATAACATTTGGATTTTGTAATCTATTCAGTAGCTCACATCCCTAGAAGACTCAACTCATAAACGCCTGAATGTAGATAATAGTACGGATAGTATTGATATAAGAATTTCTGCATATATCAACATTCAGGCGCATAAATGAAGAAGCTGGTGACACAATTTCATGGAATATAGATTTTTTGTTAGCACAAGGCTAGGTTCAAACGATATCAGCAAATTAATAATGTGCTTTTAATAGTAAGGTTTGATTTTCTTAATTGTGTAAAATTTATTCCTAATTCTTAAGATCAAAATCAGGCATGTCAAACTCGTTTAAGTGTGCGGGCCGCATTTAAAATTTTCTATGACGTAGAGGGCCGCAGCCAAAATCAGTTAGAAAACATAACATATTAGTTTCGCGGAGATAAGATACAATAAAATGGAATATAGTTATAAGTAAACTTGGAATGAAATTTTGCTTTAAATTTTTATGTTAGCTTTTAATGTTTAACATTTGTGACATTGGAAATGATGACGAGTCAAAGGTTGAGTTAGAACTGAGGTTTATTCAACGATAAGTACAAAGGATGGATATGTTATGATTGTAGTGGTACAGGTAGAAGTATGACACAGATAATTTGAAGTACAGACGAGTTACTCTCGTCACATCTCCCCTTCAAATACGTTGCTAATAGTACTCGTAGTCGCTATCTCTTCTGGCTCGAACCTCTCGCCCGCTTCTGGTCCGTTGTCCGGTCGTTCTCGCATCTTCGACGTTGATTGGAACGTCAGCATTACGGGTGTCAATTTCTCGGCGGGGGATATCGGTGTGGGTTGCGTTGAGGAGTGTCGTTGTTGGTTCGTAGAACAGTTCGCTCGATTCATCTGGAATACCAGTACAAGATGAATCTTCGGGTGTTTTAGATGGTCTTAAGTCACGAGCGTTTCTGCGGTACTTCGGGCCATTCGACAATTGTACCACGTATGATCTTGGTTGTTCACATATTTCTACCACCTTTCCTTTTTCCCAAGCTCTGGTTTTCGGGTTTTGCATGGTGATCATTTGGTCTTCTTCAAACTCCGGCGCATCAACACAACCTTTATCGAAATATAGTTTTTGTTTTTCTCTACATTTCGTTAAATTGGCAGACACATTTTCTATGATCTTCGGCTATAGGACTTTATCGGTAGTCGGGAGAGGAGTTCGGAGTAATCTTCCCATTAATCTCTGGTTTGCTGATAGCAGTGACACGTCTCGAGGTGTGTTTCTTTGATGAAGCAATGCCAATTGAACATCAGTACCATCATTAGAGCAACGTTTCAGAATTTTTTTAGCAGTTTGCACGAATCTTTCCGCAAGGCCATTACTTCTAGGGAAAAGTGGGCTGGATGTTACATGATCAAACGACCATTCTCGGCAAAATTTGGAAAATTCAAACGAAGAATACTGAGATCCATTATCAGTGTACACTATCCTTGGTATTCCGAAGCATGAAAACCAACGTTTGAGCTGGTTGATGACTGAATAGGAGGTAATTTCGGGTAATTTCGCTATGTCAAAGAATCCTGAGTAACTATCTGCTATCAACAAATAGTCGTCACCTTGAAATTGGAAAAGATCAGAGCCTACTATTTCAAAGGGCAGAGTTGGTATCTCATTGGTAACCAGTTTATGTGTCTGATTGGACCTTTGGTATTTTTCACAAGTCGAACAATTTGATACCATGTTGGTTATATCTGAACTCATACCAACCCAAAATAACATCTGCTTTGCGCGCTGTATACATCCCTGAATTCCAGTGTGACCAAGGTGTATGTATGAAAGCATTTTCTTTCTAAGTTTAAGAGGAACAACTATCTGCTGTGCTCGAAAAATCAAACCTCATAGACTGCCAGTTCATCTCTAAAAGGCCAATATTTATGAAGACAATTTCTTGTCAGTTGTTTCCGTTCAGGCCAGCCTTTCATAATGACATTCGATAATTCTTGCAGTTCTGGGTCATTGGTTGTTTCTTGTTCTAGTTCTTCTCTAGCAGTTTTGGACATTTGCAGGACAATATGCACTTCGAGTTCCTCGGAAGTTTTTATTGGTTCTTTATTGTCCACATCTCTGCTGAGGATATCCGGTATAGGGATGTCAACTCCTTTCACGTATTTAATTTTTGGATTATACTGTAATACGTCTAGCATAATTCTTTTTAGACGTGGAGGTGCACGGTCAAGACTTTTCTTAAAAATTGCCTCTAATGGTTTATGATCCGTTTCAATTTCTAGCTCTTGACCATAAACGTAGTCGTGAAACCTATTACAAGCAAACCTTATTGCAGCTGCTTCCTTCTCTATTCGTGGATAATTTTCTTGTGCCTTTGTTAACGATTTTGAAGCGTAGGCTACGGGTTTTCCATTTTGTAGCAATACAGCGCCGAATGCTTTGGAGCTAGCATCGACTGACAAGACCACTTTTGAATTCACGTCATAAAAAGCTAAAACAGGAGTGGATACCATCAGTCGTTTTATATTCCTAAAAGCTTGTTCCTGTTCCGATTCCCATAACCATTCAGTATCCTTAATCAATAATTTTCTTAGAGGCTCGGTGACAGCAGATAAATTTTTGATGAACTTTCCCAAATAAGTGATCATGCCCAAAATACGTTGCAGTTGCAGTTTGTTAGTAGGTGTCTTTAATTTTCCTATTGTTTCTAACTTTTCAGGATCCGCCTTTAGCCCGTTTTCTGTAACCAGATGACCCAGAAACTTTACGGTCGATTGATTGAAAACGCACTTTTCCCTGTTCAATTTTAAGCCTGCTGCCTTGATTTTATTTAAAACGATTGCTGTAATTTTGTTCAATTCTTCCTCATTCTCCGCATGTATCAAAACGTCGTCCATGGAACTCTCTACCCCTTTTATTCCTTCTAGCAAACTCTGAATAAGTTTTTGAAACACCTCGGGAGCGGACGATAAGCCGAAAGGAAGACGTTTGCAAGTATACCTGCCCCAAGGATTACCAAATGCTAAGTATTTCATGGAGCGTTGCGAGACTGGTATTTGCCAAAACCCTTTTTTCATATCGAGAAGAGTAAAACGCTTCGAATGCCTTATTCGGGCCGATATTTCTTCGATTGTGTTGAGAGGATGTGTGCGCCGGAGTAAATTCTTGTTAACTTGGGAAGGGTCAATGCAAATTCGTAGCTTACCTTTTTGTCTGACAATTACCATGGCATTCAATACAGGAGTTGGCTCGCTGATTGGCTCTATGACACCCATTTCCTGCATACAATCCAATTCCTTTTTCACCGCTTCTCGTAGTGAGTGTGGAATCCTTCGTGGTAGGCTACTGTGGAATGACGGGTTTTCCACCAAGTCGATATCGTACACGAAATCACGAACACATCCTAGACCGTTAAACAGCGAATCATCCATACTAACGTGATCAATTTTTGCAATTAAGTTGAAACGCACACACGTTTTTCTTCAGAGTATGGGTACCACATCACCATCAACTACTTTAAACACAGCTTTCTTTTCGTGACCCCGAACTATCACCGGCAGCGTTGCTTCT
Organism: Uranotaenia lowii; assembly: GCF_029784155.1. Lineage (NCBI taxonomy): Eukaryota > Metazoa > Arthropoda > Insecta > Diptera > Culicidae > Uranotaenia > Uranotaenia lowii. The sequence goes on along the minus strand of NC_073692.1, from coordinate 187,080,203 downwards.
CCCTTCACAGTAAGCTTCTGGTTACTGAATGATATGAGCCGCTTCGTTTTGGATTCCACTAGAGGCTCATCCAGTTGTAAGAATATATCGAACGGCAAAACATTGCAAGCTGCTCCACTATCTAATTTTAAGTTCACTTTTTTTCCTTTTATTAGCACTTTTTCAACCCAAACATCATTTTCTCTTGTATCATCATCGTCATTCACTGCTCCAATATACAGTTCTTCCACTGGGAGCTCTTCTTCTTTTTCATCTTCTTCTTCACATTCCACACTTTTCACTTGACGTCCATTTCGGTTGGTTGCAACAGGGCACATTTTCGCATAATGTCCCCTTTGTGAGCATTTAGGACAGTTTTTGAAATACGCTGGACAAGCTCGCGGTTTATGCGTTGTTCCGCACCATTTGCATTGAAAAACTGTTGTATTTCGATACACTATTTCCCGCCCAACTGTTTTCATATTCCTGGGATTTTTCTTCAGTTCGTCTATTTTTAACTGAGACTTTTCTAGCATCACTTGTGACTGCTTCAGTGATTGTTCATAATTACGCAAAATCACTATTGTTTTCACAAGATCCAATTCGTCGTTGAGCAACTGGGGAACTATTTTTTTTTTGTTTCGATTATAGTCGTTTTACCATCATTATGGCATTCGCGACTTTATCAACGTTGCAGTTGGCGGATCGTTATTGAAAAACTATCCGGTACAACTGCGTTCGATGTTTACTCTTGGGCTTGAACTCGCGGACATCGGCTCAGGAGGCAACAGACTTGCCAACTGAGCTATATCAAAGTGTAGTATCTGTTCTTATCAGCTTAACAACTGGGGAACTAGCTTTTCATGTATTGTTCCCGAAATAAGGCGATCTTTCACTAACGAATCGTTCAACACACTAAAAGCGCACTTTTTAGCTTGCTCGCGCACTCGGGTTACAAAAGAATCTAACTGTTCTCCCTCTTGTTGATTTATTTTGCCGAACAAATAACGTTCGTACGTTAAGCACGATTTCGGAATAAAGTAAGCATCAAATCGTTCTTTCAAAACAGCTATGTTATTTTCCTGTGCTTCTGTAAGCCCGAATGTGTCCAACACACGAATGCAGTCTTCACCAATACAACTCAAAAAAGTTGCTGCTTGTATTGGTCCTGGCTTGCTGTCTAGCTCTGTTGCAACCGAAAACCACTGAAATTGACGCCACCACTGCTTCCATTTAGCCGCCATATTGTCTTCAATCACAAGCGCTTTTGGGGGTTTAATTCCTGCTGTGGCCCCCAACATAACTTTATTTTCCACAACACTATTTTCCGTCGACATCTTTTCCACCGATCTCCAGTACGATCGCCAATAGAAAGTTGAAGATACAAAACTCGCGTTAAAGTTCACTTTCTGACACCATGTGACATTGGAAATGATGACGAGTCAAAGGTTGAGTTAGAACTGAGGTTTATTCAACGCTAAGTACAAAGGATGGATATGTTATGATTGTAGTGGTACAGGTAGAAGTATGACACAGATAATTTGAAGTACAGACGAGTTACTCTCGTCACAACATTCTTATATTATAATGCATTGGGCTAAGTGGGGTAATTATGAACAAGGGGTAATTCTGAACAAACGCCGTAAGCGCCGTTAGGGTCATAGTAGGGACTCAAAACTGATCAAATGAGACAGTCTGTCATTCTATTGATAAGTTACAGTTATTAGGATATATTGACAGTTTTACACGAACACCACCTTAGCAGGAGGCCTCAGCCCTAACCTCAAACCATGGGAGAACAGAATCAATTTTTGAGAAGGGCGCACGATAAACGCGATTTTGCGGTACTAATATCGACAAATTCGCCCTGTGGAAAAGCGACACACAGATGCTCGTGTTTTGATTTTTTTTGGGCGGTCAGGGCTGCCAAGTGCATTGATATTTGGAAAATGATTATATTTTAAATTGAATTTTTATTGAAAAACGTTTTCATGAGTACTGAGAATTTGCAACTTTCCCCTAAATTTCTATTAGAATATGAAATTAAACGCAACATTTATCTGAACTGAATAACAACTGTCTGTATCGCACACTTAAACGATGTAGCGAATTATGTGAAAATGTTATAAATAATCAGAGCATGCAGGCTATTATTTTCATAGTCAACATCAACGTGGCTTTTATTAATTTACTTTTTTTTGTAACAGTGAATGATTTTGCATTCGTTTAGAAGTTGGAAACAACTCTTTTTACTTTACCGAGCAGTACATGAAAATATATTTCAGATGTTTTAAATTCACCTTTAAAATTCATTAGCGGAACATGGCTTATCTTCATCAATTTTATTAGAGACGCCCCGTAATGAATTCAAACGATTAGCTGTTGATTGTTAAAAAATTTAATCAATTCAGAAATATTATAATTAGTTTAAAAAAAAATACTGATTTTAGTAACGCGCTTAGCATCACTGGTGAGGCCGTCAGCTCATCAAAGTTTGAGGTTATGGCTGAGGCCAATTTTTCGCCAATACTGGCGCCCGTATGTACCCTTATAACTTGCAAACCTAACTGTATAAATTTTGTAGTTAGAATTATTAAAACAAAAAAAAAAGTCTCTGAGAAACGAAAATCGTTTTGAGACGTGTCTTATAAATTGACTCCCTCGTCAATGTGAATGGAGATAAAATGTTGTTTTTGAATGTTTAACGTTTGGTAATTGATGCTCCATGTGGTGTGATATGATTTTATGATGAAAACAATTTCCACCCACACACAAAGAAGTGTTCATTTTTACCCCATACTTTTCAAGATGCTGGGTAATTATGAACACGTGTTTTCTCTGCATTGGTTTATGATTGAAATTTACTTTTTATCTTCAAAATCACGATAACCATCCAAACCTTGAAAGTAAGCCTAAAACATTACTTCATTTTTTTTTTTGAATTGTGGATCTGTGATTATTTGAAAAGATGCCTTCCAGCTATGTAAAACTGAAAACAACCAATAACTTCTCAACAATAAATTTAAAAAATCAACAAATCTCAGTACAATGCTACAGGAATAAAGGATACAATGCAATAGGAATAAAGCCAATATCAAAAGTCATCACATAACAAGAATTGTTACAGTGTTCAAAATTACCCCATAACAAGGGGGTAATTATGAACAAGCGTTTTACGCCCACAAGCTGCAACTTAAAAATTAGAAAAAAAAAATCTTAAAATGAAGAACGGAACCAGCCATTCACTTTTGGATACTTTCCAGAATTCAAAAATTAAAGAACTACCTACTTGTTTGAGCTGATAGTATGAAAAACTGCGTAGTTTTGTTCATAATTACCCCACCTAGCCCTTTTTCATTTGTCAGGTTGAAGTTTGTCAACTATTGTCACTGACACTTTCATTATTGATGATAAATTTTTATTAGATAATCTCCAACGATGAGGAGTTTTTGTAGCTTTCATTCAAAAAAACTGTTCACATAGATAGCTACTTGCAAACATAGCAAGAATTCTGGCAACAAATTTCCTTAACTCAACGTAGCGTTCATGCAAATAGCTGTAAAATTTTGGTACAGCCACTTCAATATATTTAGCGTTTAATAAAGAATCGCACTGCAGCTCTATCAACTTTGGTTGCAAATTATCAGCAGCATTTTTAGGAGCAAACGAAAATGGAGATACAAACAACGAAAATTCTTTCTCGTATGAATTAAAGTTACGAAAACGGCTTTTGAATTCATCTAGTAACGATTCTAGGTGAAGTACGTATTTATCAAATGATGCAGCCTCATTTGCTCTTTTCAGTTCTTGACATGTGGAGAAGTGCACAAGGTTTTCTTTGGAAATATGGTTCATCCATAACCGTAACTTCGCTTGAAAGTTTTTTACATCATCACAAGCATCTTTTCCTTGAAGCTTTAAGTTCAAATTTTGCAGGTGGCCAGTGAGATCAACGTCAAATGCCAAATCCTGAACCCAGTCGTCTGCTTGAAAATGTTCAACAGGTTCACCTTTCATTTCCAAAAATAATATTAATACTTCCTCTCGTAGCAAAAAAAATCTTTTAAATATTTTGTGGCAGGAGAGCCAGCGTTCTTCTGTGCAGTAGGGAATTTTGTGAAAATTTAAGACGGGGCTACGCGGGCCGCATTGACCAAAGCCGCGGGCCGCATGCGGCCCGCGAACCCCCAGTTTGACATGCCTGATCAAAATCCATTGTAAGTATTCATTTTGAAATTAATAGAGGCTGTCTTGTTCTTGAAATATCCAGTAACAACAAAACAAAATGAACTGCAGGTATGGGCATTTTTGAACTGCTTATATCAATTCCTTTTTTTTTTTGGTTTTTATGCAAATTTGGGTTCCTTTGCTGATATTTTTTTAAAACAAAGGTTGATTTCCGTTCTCTTGTCAAAAATTTATGACCCAGTCCAGCGTTGCGCATATAGTTTGGAAAAACCTTTGCGATGATTTTGGTCGTAATATAAATAAAGACTTCGAATTTTTGACAAGCTTTATATCACCATCATGAGCTAAACAAGTTAACCTTTAATTTGTAACCAATAAAAGTTTTTTCCATGCAGTGGTTTTCAACGCATTTTTCCTCCGTTGCGTCACATTCGGCGACTTTTCAGACTGTTTTACAGTACCAAAAACGAATTGTATTGACAAGAAACTTGTCCTTTTTTGTTCTTCAATTGCTTTCTTATTTTACGAACGATTTACTTCCGTTTTTGCAGCATGGTTTTGGTCCTAATGTGACGCAACGAAAAAGGAAGTACCATCACAGAGAACTGACATCGGGCCCCGAACAAAAATTTGTTAAAATCGTGTGTGAGAATACCTACCTAAGTTTCAAACCAAATTCGTAAGTGGACTAACATCCATAAGATGTCGCTACCAGTACACATATTTTTCCATTTTTTCGACACGCTTAGAAATTAATACTCATAACTTATCTCAAATGAGGCCATTGCAATGCATGAGAGTAACACAACTTTTTGTGTAATACATTTTAAGAACATCTTGATTTTAAAAAAAATGCAAATCATATTTCAATCATACTTTAATCGCTGTCATATGTCCCAGCATATGCCCCATTTTGTTCAATCAATATTGGCGCTGAATTGAAAGTTGAATTCCAAGTTTTAAAGTATGTCTGTCAGTAAATAGTTTTCTAGAACAGAGAATGTGAACATAAATGTTATAATTGTTAATTATGGGTCGGTATTCCGGTTGATGTTATCTTGTAACTCATGTTTATAAATAACTTTAATCATTTTTACTGATTACTAACCCTGAGTTACAAGTCCTCATCTATCGATCTCAGGTAACATCAACCAGAATATCGAGCCATTTATGTTCACATTTTCTGTTCTAGAAAACTGTTAACTGATTGTAAAATTCCAACACATACTTTAACACTTGGAATTCAACTTTCAATTCAGCGCCAAAATTGTTTGAACAATATGGGGCATATGACAGCGTTCAATTGTGATTGAAATATGATTTGCTATTTTTTTAAATCATGATGTTTTAAAATTTATTACACCAAAATTTGTGTTACTGTCATACATTGAGATAAGCGATGAGTATTAATTTCTAAGCGTGTCGAAAAAATGAAAACAAAAATAGGTGTACCGGTAGCGATATGGATGTTAGTCCACTTACGCATTTGGTTTGAAACTTAGGGCTGTCCCAACGGTAGATGCAAATTTTCGACCACGCTAAAACATTTCGGCTGGCACCGGTGGCGTATATTGCTGTTTTAGCACAGTTATCGATTTCAAAATTCCCAACAGTTATACGCCTTTGTTCCAAATTCATGCAAATTTGGAACAGGATTTCAAAATATACGACTGACCCGACAGACCGATTTAGTTCACGGTGAGAAAATTTTAGCCAACAATGATTTCTTTCACACATGTTTGAGTAACATTGGGTGTGATAATAGTTTCTTTTTGAGATATTATTTGAATGTTTTTTTCGCTTCAACCAACCTATACGTAACATAAATTGAGAATAGATGTTAATAAAACCATATCATTTGAGCTTTTCATTTGGGCTCGACGAATTAGTGAATCCAGCTGATGGACAATCTCAAATCGGCTGAGTTAAAATGTTCAATTGGAACATTCCACTCCCTGCGACGAAGCAGTTACTCGAACAGGTGCCGCATGTAAGTAAGTGTTCTGTTCCAGGAAAAATAACAGTGAATTTCCATTCACTCAATTAAAAAAATGGATCAAGAACGAGTTCCGGATCTCATCAATCCTCAGCAGTAGTACGGTCAATACACGCCGAGGCAGCTTCCAAACACAAGTATGCTGAACCGGATATGATTGAAAGCAGCCAAGAAAGTCAATAGACTTTGATTGCATCATAAGTGAATAATAATTGCAAAAAAAAAATATTGAGAAATACGAAATTTATTTTTGAAATTAGTATGTATTTTTTAGTGCTGTCAGTTTTAATTTAGTTTATATTCTTAAGAATCTTATTTCACTTACAATGCATGGTTGTAAAATCTATTATTTTTCTGTTACTGGAACGTTTTATAAATATTACATTCTAGGGAGTTCCAGGATGTTATCGATAATGAAAAGAATCATGTTAAATCAATATTCTTAAACCATTTATTTGAGTTATTCACAATTGAGGATGTGCTTGCTAGCTGGTGTCCAATCGGAGCATCGAGAGATTTTTTTTAAAGTTACATGTACAAAGCGGGGAGTTCCATCAAGAAGGCCTTAACGAATCATTTGCGCGACCTTTTCATGGCGATTCTATTTACTCACTCAGCATCACCAAATCTGTGGTCTCAGCTCAATAGTCCGCTGCTGGACGGGACCGAAAAACAAAATTTCCTTTGACTTTGGGATAAATATTTCTCATTTCCTTTATCAATGTCAGCAATAACTTGAAAAAAAAATTGCTTTTTCATTTCATTTTAACAAAACCTTATTCCATTGATTCAAAGAAATTTGATTGAATTTATTGAAGAATTGTTTCAATTGACCTTTTTTCCTCGTTGTGTAGTCATTTTTGCTTTTAAATTAATGAAATCCTGGTAGAATAGTTGAAATCATTGTTCTGTCAAAAAGAATATTCGTAGAGTTAATTTTAAGACAATTAACCGTGAAACTCAAAACGTATGCAATTTTTCTAATAAAATGGGTTTTTTCTTCTCAATTATTGAGTGTCTGCAATGAAAGTGTTTCCGTTTAAAATTTGCTCCTACACCGGTGGGGACTGGGTGTTTTAGCCGATTCTAAAATTTCAATTTTTGCTAAAACTGGTATACTTAAAACCAATATTTACGCCTGAACCGTTGCAGGTGCTCTTAGGTTGGTATTTACACACACGTGTTGAGCTCCAGCTCGAACTCTGTTCTCTGTGGTACCATCAACTGGGGCATCATGTAACACTAATGACTTCTAAAAAATGTATGTCCTCAGATAATCAAACGGCTGGTGCATCGAAAGTTTTAAGGTTGATAGGCCATCGCAATTATGAGTTTCTTCAGTAATTTTCACAACCCCAAAACATAGTTTTTGACAAATTTGGGGCGCCATAATGGTCGAGAGTCGTGAAAACACCAAGTGCAGTAGTTTTTAATATTGTTTGAAATAAATATTACTATTGTTCTATCACTTAAGCTGATGTATGGAACAACATAAAGGTGCTGCATACATTCAGGTAATAAATTATTACCGTTAACTGGGGCAACATGCAACACTTTTCAACTTCAATGGCTTCAAAAAAATTTTTGTCCACAGATAATCATGCTGTTTATCCATCAGAAGTTTTAAGGTTGATGAGTCATTAAATTGACATAGTCAGAAAAATTATTGGTTTCTTCAGTAATTTATATAATTTTCTAAAAACATTCGATTTTCACCCTACTCAGAAAAAGAAGCTACTTGGTTTTTAATGAAAAAGCAAAACGTAGAAACATTTTTAACTTTTGATGAATTTGCGATGCCATGAAGGCCATAAGTCATAAAATCACCAACTGCCGTAACTTTGGTTTTGTTCGCACTAAATTTCGCATTTTTTACATAGAATTACGTTTAACCACTCCAACTCCGGAGTCCGGCAGTGGTTTAACGGCGACACTATAAAGGTACAAATTGAAATTTGTAAACGGATCTCGCGTCACGAAAATAGCCTCTTTAACGGACATCTATATCAGACATCATTTCGGGATGATTGTGTGTTGGTACACCAATACCATTAGAGGAAGAATGACCACACAGTAAACGAAAATGACCGAGTTCGGTAATTTTTTTACCGAAATCCTAACATGTGGGAATCGTTAAACTGTTCGGTATTTTTTTCGGTAAAAAATAAACGAACATCGGTAAATCGATTCTTCATTTACCGATGTTCGTTTATTTTTTACCGAAAAAAATACCGAACACTTTAACGATTTACACATGTTAGGATTTCGGTAAAAAAATTACCGAACTCGGTAATTTTCGTTTGCTGTGCAAGCTTTATTATCAAAATCCTCTATAAATAAACAGAATAAATTACGAATTGGTGCTAGAAAATTTATAAATACACCTGCCGCGAATATCAATTGGCAAGTTGTGTTTAAACATTTCAGGGTTAGGGATGTGTGTTACCGAAATTGCGTGCGCGGCTGGTGCAGCTCTTTTTTTTTGCAACCCTCTGGTTTAAACTGAATTCTACTTATCCGTGTGTTTTTGAACCAATTTTTTCATCAGTACTTATGTTTGACCTGTCTTGTTTAACCTGTAAAAGAAACTAGAGAAAGCCAAACTAAAGAAAATCTTACATTGCGAAAATAAATTATATTGAACATAAGAAAATAAATATATTCTGACAATACATCATATCATTCCACGAAAGCTCACTCATCGTTACGTCATCCTCTTTCGATTGCTGACAGGCCTACAGGTAAGACGTGCTGGGTGTTCCCCGTCCGAAGTTCAGTGCACACCGGTGAGAATGTAATTCAGGAAGAAACCCCTGCTCCAGATGGATTCGATTCAAGAATGACGGACATTCTAGGGAGCGTGAGATGTGCAGCCCACACAGCACATCTGGCTGTATGGGAAGTGCTTGGGGCTTACGAACGGCGAATAGATAATATTCAAAAATTGGTTGTTAAATTGCGGCAACAAAAATTTAACTAATTTCTAAAACTGCACGAAACTCATTTGCCGCCGCTGAGCAACAAAACCAGGTGGAACAGCACGTTTGCAATGATGAAATAGCTATAAACTCAGAAACCGTTTTTCCAGCTTTTGAAAAAAATCGTATCCCGAAATAGGTAAGTTTCATAGTGCTCTAGAAACTTATAGAGAATGAAAAATTATCGAATTGAAAAATTATCGAATTGAGAATGAAAAATTATCGAAATCGATCGGGGTCGAAAAGAATTTCTTCTGAAAACAAAGAACACGTCTAGGTGAGAAGAATCATTTCGCCAAAGGCAAACGAACACAACATTTTAAACATATTTGTTACTTTAATGTATCGGCCTTATCGGTGAAAAGTGATGTCCTTTTTAGTAGGGACATCTAAAGATAATGAAATTTATATAGATGGATAGAAGGTTAGATGAAATGAAAGATGGTGAAAATGAGCGGGTAGAATTTATTTAGAAGAATTATCATCACAGTCATGGCTAGTCAGCTACTTTCGTTATAGCTTTAATAAAATAGTGTATATAATAAAATTAGTGTATATACATAGCAAATTACAAATTGCTGGAAACCAGCAAACGAATGACGATAATGGATAATAGTGCCTTTTTCTATTGGAAATCGTAGCTCATTTTCTTTCATAAATATCAACAACACTTTTCAATACAATATACTTCATTTTATTCGTTTTTTTCCATCCATCGATTAGATTTCAATATTTTTCGATTAGCTATACCATCTTTTGGTAGAAATGAAAACGTCAATCTCACATTAACTACATTAGGATCTACCACCTAGTTACTCATTCTTCAACAGACGTTCAAAGTTTCACGGAACACAGAGCACCTCTCGCGCGTAAAAACTACACAACGGGTTTCAGATATGCACGATTTTTGCACCAAGTCTACTATTTTTAGTAATATAAGAAAAGGTACCACACAGTTGTATCTCCACCTGTTGCTACACTCATAATCATCATCATTATCATCACCATCTTCATGGACGCCATGGATTTTAGCTCGGTTCGCACAGGATATGTTACTAATTCGAATTATGCTACATCGGACAGGTCAGACACAACTCTCCGGAACTCGGGTTGTCATGAGCCGATCCTTGATGACGTTGAGATCCAAATCGGACCCACTGCTCAAAGGAGGAAGAGGAGCACCCGTTGCTATCGTTGCCGGTCGGATTCGGGACAAAGTGCCACTACTGCTTCCAGTGCCACCTTGGAAGTGATGATTTGGAAGGCTCGATTCTAGAGGAATGATACCGGGACCTACTACTCCTCCTCCGCCACTGTCGAATGTGGTGACCATCGGAAGACCTGCACCGGGTCCCGATAATATTTTGGGATCCCGCTCTAGACCCATAGTGCTGCTCAAGCTTGTCAAATCGATTGGGTTAAGGTAGTAGGAGTTTGTTGAGTAGTCGACGAAGGAATAACTCTCGGGCTTAAATAAAAAAAGTAATTTATGAGAGAATACGTTTTTCAGTGGCTTAAAATATGCTTTACCTTGTCTCTGGAATTGTTGTGGAGCATTGGCGGTGTCGACACCAATGGAGAAGACGATACTGGAAAGAAAAAAAAATGAGATAAATGAGAAAAAACCCGATTTAATACACTTAACAGTGGATTGGAGGCTTTCTTGCAGAGTATAAATTATCTTTGAAAACATATGACACTGTGATGGATTTATTATTTCTGAATTATAAATGATTTATCTATAAAAAAAATAACGATTAAAGAAATTCGAAAGCAAAAATGATCAAGCTCAATATTAAAAAAGGTGGCCAGTACGTTTTTTGGGGGATAATTGAACTGATAATTAACAAGTCATTTACTCTCAAAATATTTCAAACTGTTTAAGTTTGAGAGCCACATTACTCGACACTCACTAGTGGTCTAGGGGTTAGCCTCCCCATCTTTCATGTTAAATGACGTAGGATCGATTCTCGGCTAATTGATGAACTTTTTGTCAAATTTTCGATCGCCTACGTAATTAATCTAGCGATTGCTGGTTTCTGCTGCTGAGCAATTGGCTACCTTTTTTGGAGCCGATATAAGCATTATATTTACTATGAAATAGAAAAATTTTAAACAATTTTGTTTTTTTTTTGGTTTTGAAATATGCCCTACAGGAAAAAAATGCAATTTTTTGATACTAAATTCATCAAAATCGTGAAACCTAGAATAGGAGTTAATGTGGTAAGAACGTTTTTATGGAACATACAAATTCCCGGACATCATCGTAACTCGTCGAGCTGAGTCGATTGGTAAAGTGGGGTCTTGGACCCTTAATTAATGATATCCCCAACTGACCGTTCCCTATGCCTTTCTGTAACAAAGCCAAAAATATCATCACAGTTCGATCAGACCGACTGAATGCCATTAAAATTTATTCCAGACATTTTAAATTTATTTACAAATATTCTGGGTGGGTGGGTAATATGCAAATTATGTAACACGAGACCCCATAGTGGTCAAATCACCTCTTAATCACAACTCCTATCTATCCTGGTGCCGGCTGGGATGCGAGTAACCTAAGCGGAGATCGGGTACCCAACCCCGGTGAATGCTTTGGTCGCATGCAGACTGAGAAGGTGGCCGCACGCGTCTTTTCTCCAGGTCAGGGGCGGCTCAAATAGCGTCTGCATGAAAACACGGACACGAATTAGAACTTGGTACGTTTTAACCCATGTCCAACAAGGCAAGCTGGCTCAACTTGCTAGAGAGGCTAGCCATCTCAAACTAGAAATTCTGGGACTGAGCAAAGTCCGTTGGCCAATCACTGGAGAACACAAGACACAGTCCGGAGAAGTCCTGCTTTACTCTGGCATACGAGGAGAACACGCTACTTGGGAATGAGGAATTGGTTTTCTATTAAGCCCGCAAGCCCATTCGCCCCTTATTATATAAGAACCGATAAATGAAAGAAAAATTGTACCCAGATTCTAACACGGATTAAAAACCTTACAAAGCAGTTTTACAGTCAACTGAACAGTGTGGTTGAGAAAATTCCGAAGGGTGACATTTAAATCCATTTAAGTGACTTCAACGCAAAAATTGGCTCCAACGAGATGAGCGAAAACGGAGAGCTGTTTGTAGAATTTTGTGGAAACAACAACATGGTGATTGGTGGATTGCTCTGCCCTCATCGTCCCCAGCACATAATCACTTGGGTATCCCGAGATGGCCGAACATACAATCAAATTGACCACATCTTCATCTTCCGAAAATGGAGCCTTCTTGATGTCCGCAACAAACGAAGTGCAGACATTGCATCTGACCAACACCTCGTCTTTGGCGAGATACGACTGAGAGTTGCGCGTGTCCAACGGCGCGAGGAGAAAGTCGGATGTCGATACGACGTCCGCTGGTTGGAAAATCCAGAGGTGAAAAGTGTTAAGCAGCAGCATCGAAGCTCTTTCGGGGTGGAAAGAATAGAGCGAATCAATAACCAAACGCACTGTTCTGTGATTAAAACTGGAACTTTATTGCAAGCAAACACCTTCTTATATACAAAGGAAACTCCTAGCGTTTTACTTTTACCTGTGTGTGTTGCAAGCATACGCCAACATCGGCCGAATGCCAATGCTCCTCCTTAACACACGCTGTTTTCGGTTATCAACTGCAATCTATTCGGCGGCTCCTCCTGTAGTGGCTACTCCTCCTTGACACACACCGAACCTTATCGCCTTCAGCACGACGAGGTTTCGCTCGACGACCTTTTACCGGTTTCGCCCGACAATCATTTCCTGGTTCACTCGACGACAACCTGCCTTCGGTTCGCTCGACGACAACCTTTCGTCGCCTTGGCGCTCCTTGCAGTTCGTAGCCCAGGTTTAAGCCCTTCCCAGCGGCTCGACAACCCTCCATCGCATATCTGGCCCGACCATGTTCCATCGGATTCCAGGCTCGACACCTCCGTCAGATTTCCGGTTTGACTGTCTTCCAATTGGATACCAGGCTAAACCACCCTTCAATTGGACCTCTGGCCCGACACCTCCGAACGAATTCCCGGTTCGAAGCCTCCGCATTGATCACCGGCTCGAAGCCACCAAATCGTTTTCCAGCTCGACCCCACCGAAAGGATTCTCAGCTCGGTCACCTCCGAACGGATTCCAGGCACGACCACCTTCCATCGGGTTCCAGGTCCAGGCATATCACCTCCGAATGGATTCCCGGCTAGACGCCTCCGAACGGTCCCGGGCTCGACGCACTTCCAATCGGTTCCCAGGCTCGACGCACTACCAAACTGTCCCGGGTCGCCCTCCTGCCGCTGCCAATTCCACTACTCTCCTCCTTTCCACTATTACTGGGCCCATAACCTGTTAAGCGACAGCAACAGCAGCACTTTCGGAGTGGAAAGGAGAGAGCAAAACAATAACCAAACTCATTGTTCTTTCTTATACACAAAGGAAACTCCTAGCGTTTTACTATTGCCTGCGTGTGTTGCACGATTTCCCTAACATTGGAGGAATGCCAACAAAAAGGGCTAGATAACTTACTTACTTTATGTTACCGCCACCTCCACTGTTGACGATCCGGGGCCAGTGTCTTCACTTGGTTCCAGTCAAGATTCTCGTCGACATTTCGGATTTCGGCGACTAGGCTTCGCCGCCACGAGTTTCTGGGCCTGCCTCTCCTTCGATGTCCTTCTGGATTCCATTCTGGCGCCTCTCTGCAAATCTCGTTTTCATCTCCTCGTAGCGTGTGCCCAATCCATCTCCACTTACGTTCCCGAATCTCGATTTCTAGCGCCCTTTGATGACACCGGCGATGTAGTTCCTTATTCGAGATCCAGTTGCTAGGCCACCAAGCGCGGATGACATTCCGCAGGCAGCGGTTTACAAATACTTGCAGTTTTCGCGTCGTTACCACCTATGTGCACTTAGTTTCGCACCCGTACAGCAATACGGATTTGACTTTTGAGTTGTTAATTCGGATTTTCGTTCGTAGAGAGGGCCTTTCTGATCCGGGTTTCGATGTCTTTCCTGGTACCACAATCAGGCGTTATCTAGCTACCAAGATACTGGAAGCACTCCACTTTCTCAACCTGTTGCCCAGCTACCATGAAACTGGAGGAATTTCCTGTGTTGATTTCCATCGCCTTGGTCTTTCCGACATTGACTTTGAGACCTGCTGCCTTGGAGCTTTCGGTGAGGTCGTCGAGTTTGCTCTGCATACATCCCTGTCTCACTCCAGCAGTTACTGGGATTGGTTCGGACAAGACACCGTCGTGCAAGACCTTGCACGAAAATGCCTCGTATTGTGCTTCGATGAGATGGACTAGTTTCTCTGGGACTCTGGGAGCAGAAGAGAGTCCTGGAGTTCGTTGATTTGTTCCAGTATGATTCGTAGTTTTGTGATGTGGCCCACACATGATCGTCCGGATCGGAATCCAGCTTGATGCCTTTGGAGTGTAGTGTCGATTTTATCCTGGACTCTGCTCAGGATCACTTTGCAGAGTACTTTGAGGGTTGTACAGATTAACTTTATGCCTGGCCAGTTACCGCACTCTGTCAGGTCTCCTTTCTTTGGGACCTTTAGGAGAATACCCTGCATCCAGTCGCCGGGAATTGTACAATGTCATCGAAGTGACCCCAGCAGAAAGCTGTCGAATGATGCTATCGAAGATTAGCCCTATCGACGCTGGTCTTGAGAGAAGATCCCTTCAAGTTCATGTGCGTTCCGGAGTTGCTATTGCAGAGTTACGTTTGTTTTGATGTTCAGCCAATATACTTACGAACATCAGTCCACTATTTGCCATCGAAGCCGACCAGTGGGACTCATTGTGGCTGCTAGAAAGTGAGCAGTGCATCCGTCTTTAGTTGAGATTGGAATGGAAATTAAAATAGACGTCGCGACGCCAGACCTGCCTAATGCCCACTCATGACACTCAGGTGAACTCCTGAACCGTTGCTGTTGCCTGCTGTTGCTGTTATTGCTGCTGTTGTTGCTAGAGCCCGGAAGATACCCAATCTGCCCAAGAGATGCCCCCAACAAGGGCTCCCCACGTTGCGGCAAAAATTTCAACACGAGCTGCATGTGCATCGTACAGAGGTACTTAGTGTAGGCAGCCGATAATACTAAAAGGCCAAGTTCGGTTTCAAGTCTTCATTGTTTGACATCTTGAAGTGATCTGCCTCCTAAACATTCTCAAACTTATCTAGGCCTACCTGATCCTTACATTAGTCTACTTCTTTTTTTGTTTTTTTATACCTTCGCTTTTTTCTTTAAAATATTTTTTTTTCTCTCGCTGAATCATTTACATTTCGTTCCGTATACAATGGTTATCTGAAAAGTCAGGGTACTTTTTGATTCAAATTATTGAAATGAGCTACGCTAAGCTTGATTTCGCTCCAAACATGAATTCTTAGAGCAGCTCTTTATTAAACTCTGATGTAATACCTGTCCTTTATCCAAATGGATAATTATTCTTATAACAATGCCTCGACGCCTTATGTTATACCCGAAGCTGTGCTTCAAAGTGTACTATGCGGAGATATGTTGGATATCTGTCATATTAATGTTCAAAGCCTTTGCGCTCGTCGATTTTCTAAGTTCATTGAACTAAGAAATCTTTTTATCAACAGTACAGTAGACATTATTTTCATGTCAGAGACGTGGCTAAGTGAAACCGTAAATGATAATCGTAACAGGCATGGAGGTGGCGTCTGCGTTTACCTTAGAAACAACCTTAAATGTAGAATACTCTCAAAATCAGATACTAATGAAGAAAATTCTATCGAATTTATCCTGATTGAATCATTTCTGTATGAGATGAAGTTGATATTTGGCCTTTACTATAATCCTCCAGAAAATGACTGCTCCGAAATACTTATTATTCATGTGGAACAATTTGCTTTGACTCATAACAGTTCTTTTTTCATTTGCAACTGTAATATATATCTTTTAAAACAATCCCTAAGAATTCAAAAATTCAAAGATTTTTTTAATTTCCCAAACTTTAGATGTGTTAATAACGAACACACATTTTTCTACAATACCGGCTGTTCTTTACTCGATTTGCTTGTATCAGATTCACCTGTTACCATACATAGACTGCTTGAAAAATTCATAGAGTAAAACGGCATAGAAAGAAAATTGATACTAGAACGAATTGACGGAACGACTAGTTGTTTAGAAAAAGAAGAAATTCAAGTTAAATATGTACCCGCAAATTGTAACAAATTTAAAGTTTGAAATCTTACGTTGCAAGAATAGAAAAATCTACAAATAAAAAAATGTTGTATCCCAGATGTCAACGAAAAGACGGTGCAACATTTGTGCTGACAAGGCAGGGTCGGCCTTCAGGATTTCAGCAGGGATGCAATTGATCCCAGGTGTTTTGTTGGATTTCAAATTTTTGATTGCCGCTTCTATTTCAGCCAGCGCTGGCGTTTCCGAGTTGCGCTTCGAGCTGCGGGTTCTGTTGGCCATCGCTATTTGTCACTCGGAAGAGTTGTTCGAAGTGCTCAGTCCATCGTTTGAGCTGATCTGTTCGATCGGTCAATAACTGACAAATAACCATCGGCCAAATATCTCATTCGGCCCATTGTCCTATATGGCTGGACATCCTTCGGCCCATTCGGCTTAGCACAATTTCGACGTATTGTTGGATAACGTGCTGCTATTAAGCCTACCCCTTTTCTGATAGTTTCTGATAGTCTTTTGGCCTGACGGCCTTCGGCCGAATGTCCGAGCCTTAAGAAAAAACGGCCAATGACAGCACACAAGCCTGAAAATGCCGACTGGAGAACCCCTTCGCCACAGACAAACTCAGGGCCAGGATGGCTGTTGACGGAGGCAGGAAACAGCGCGACTGACTCATGAGTCCTTCAGGGGTCTCTTTTATTCCAAGTAATTACATTTCGGTGCAAGAAACCCAGTAGAAATCGAAGTCCAAGAGTCCTACGGATGATTTTGTGAGTTGAGTCTGTGGTAAAGTGGAATAATATATTCCACACATGAAGCGTATAGCGTAAACTCAATCGCCTCCAAAATTTTTAAATACAGCTTCGAACGAATTCGATTAAGGTTTTTTTTTCTGTATCGAAAGAAAAATCTATTCTATTTGTTGTCCAAAGTTAGAGATAATATTTTTAGAATATGTTCTGCCCACCTTTCGGGTTCATCCTATTTTGGGAAGCTCCTTCCTTACAACTACCTGTTAGATCATTTGAGAAAATCAGTTGCAACGCATTAGCTCTGTTAGTTTAAGTTACCCCAACGATATGCTCGATAGCAAGGTCCGAGAATAGAACAAATAGACAAAACTCCTTTGCCCCGCGCCGCAACAGATACTTACTCATATTAAACTGAGCCGGTATCACATCCGGTTCCGGTTCGTCCGATTCGTTGGCATCCTTTGAAGTGTTTTTCTTCCGCAAACTCTCCCGATGGTTCTGGCTCAGATGCTGATGATGGTGCTGCAAATGATGATGCTGATGATGATGGTGATGGTCATGATTCTGATCGCCGGGGCTATGCTGTGTTTGGGAGTTTTTCAGCTGGATCCGGGATGTGTATGTTTTTTTGTGGGAAAGAAGAAAAAGAAGAACAGACAGAGAGTTAATTTGCATGATGGAGCAAGGCTAGCAAACAGCTAGAACGTCGTACAGTCGTCGTCAACAATCAGTCTATTTTTGTTCTACAAGACGAGTGCGCTCCAAGGGCAAAAGATAGTTAGAAAAGCTCCAGTCGTCGACGTTGAGGCGGATGTGCATTAAGAGGTTCCGGTATTGATTGGCTTTCCCTGGCTTTTCCTTGGGTGCCTATGCAGCCTGGGTGAGCTGAAGTAGGATCCCATCGGAAAGTGGATTAAACCGGATTCGAGCGAATCGAATCAATCGAAATAGAAAACTATTTTAAATCAGCAGTAATGAGAAAAACATTGCAAATAATCAATTTCGAATTTTGATCAAGTTACAAATCCAAACGAAAAAACAGAAGTTTTTGATTTGTTTTTAATAAACTAGAACTTAGTGGTCTGAAAATCCACACAAAATCTATGTTTCATATTTTCCATAGTTCTTTCATATAGAGGAGAATGCGGATACTTGATCCCATTTTCTTATTTTCATCATATCTTTTTGGTTGAATTTAATTACTTGACATCTTGGCATTTTCTGACAGCGTATAAGTTTCAAGTTAATATGAAACTTCTCTTATATATAAAAATGGAGGCGTTTTCTTTGTAACACCATCGCGTATAAACGGAAGGTCGGAATGAAGTGAAATTTGATATCCGAGGGTTTTTCGGGTCAGTGATGGTTTGTATAACAGCTTCGAGCATTTCTCTTCCAAACAAAATCAACATGAAATGGGACACAATTCGAACAACTTTCAGACGATTTTCAAGAAAACTAATTCACGAGCACAAAGAAATTACAGATGTGTAGATGAAGTAAAAACATTTTCTAACGATTTATTAAGTAAAAGGTGAAACGAAGTTTACAGGGTCAGTTAGTGTTTATATAAAGAACGATACTTGAACCCGTTCCGTAGATAAACTAAAGGATTTTTGTGAGACGAAAAAATATGATATTCTTAAAGTTAAAGAAGGAGACTCGATCTTTTCTAAAAAAAGACATACACTATCAGCCAAGTTTGGGATCACCCCCTCAAAAACATAAAAATTTTGATCGGATGTAGTGCAGTTATCTTATGACATATTGAATTTCATTTGAACTTGCTTTGTTAAAATTTAGTTTAGTTTAGTTTAGCTAAAAATGATAATTTTCACCATAGCCTGACCGAGATAAATGTACATACAAATTGGTTTGACCATTTTTTCTTGTGTGAGAAGATCCACTGCGACCAACTTTTTGTGATCTATTGTGGAATATCCCGATTTATTATTTGTCTGATCACGCAATACTGTCACCATTGGTAGAGATGGCAGTTGTAGTCGAAATCATGACATTATTCCAGTTTGGGATGGTTGTTCAGTCCGACAAGCGGACTGAGAATAGACGCGAGAGCACCGCACCGAGAGAGCAAGACAGTTGCTCTCACTGCAAGCAAGATGGAAAGTTCTAGGCGGTTCAATCTGGTGCGAGCACGTGGTTGTGTGCTTGCTCGTCAGCCTATTTAAGGGCGCATTCTTTATGCGCCTGGGAGTCAGTCGATATCAAACCGTCAGACCGTCAAGATGGGACGGTAGTGAAAAGTGTAAATAGTGTAAATAATAGAAATAAGTACAGAGAAATTATAAAAGGATAAACGAAAGAGTGGCTTGTGCTTTCTTCTGCTGCTTTGCTCAGACGCCTTGCTCCCGGGTCCAGCTGCCACAATCGGCTCTTTTCAGAGCCCCTTAATCCAGAAAGAGTTTTGGATCTCGGTCAACAAGGCGATCGAGATCCCCCCGAGCCTTGGTCGCCAGGCAGCGTCATGAGGACCTGCCTCCACTGATGGGACAACCATGGTGGTTGTCTCTTAAGGTCCAATCCCACGAGGGGAGCGGACCATCAGTGGTAGTTTCCCAAGCGCTCATATAGACCCGGCCTTGGCCTCCAGGCAGACAGTCTTCGGACCTGCCTCCACTGTTTGGCAACCACCAGGGTTTGTCAAAGCCCAATCCAAGAAGGGGAAAGGGCAAGCAGTGGTAGTTTTGCCAAGCGCCGCACCCACAGTCCACCAATGGCTTTTCATGGCCACAACAATGGCATTTCTTATGAATCTGACCACCTTACTGGCTTTCATCTTCCAAATATCATCGGGAGTTAAGATTCGCTTACCAAGAACTTTCAGTCGATGTGTCATAAGAAACCCACAGTCATACATTAAGTGCTCTGCAGTTTCTACTTCAGTTTGACAGAACCGGCACATCTCATTACCGAGTTTGCCTATTTTATGTAAGTGGTAGTTGCATGGACAATGCCCCGTAAAATGGTCTGTAATTGTTTTAGGATCCATTTTCGGGAGACTTAAAAGTTCACAAGTTTTCTTGGAATCGGGCTTTATGTATCTTTTAGATTGTCCAGCACCGATGGCTACAAGCCATTTGAATTTGATCTTTAAATTCTTCCATTTTTTTAATTCACTTGTAAGAGCACAAGTGATACTCCACAAAAAGGTTCAGGGCCAGTCATGCGCCTTTCAGATCCTTTCCTAGCGAGTTCATCTGCTTTTTCATTGCCTTCTATATCACAGTGGCCTGTAACCCAGTATAGGTTCACTTGATTTTGGATTGATAATTGATTCAAAGCATTAATACAATCCCACACTAGCTATCAATTGGACATTGGGGCTTTTAAAACCTGTATTGCTGCTTTTGAGCCATCAGTGAAGAAATTTATCGATCCTATCCTAGTTTTAAGGCCACCCTGTGCCCATATAAATCGATCCGTAGCAACAACTTTGAAACTTGTATAAAAATTTGGTTTAGTGATCATCCAGTCTTGAACGGATGTAACCAATTCGTTCATGTAGAACCTGTTTAGAATTTTTAGGTGCCCTTTTAGCTCCCAATTTTGTAATAAATCAGTTCGTTTAAATCTTAAAGCTGCTTTTTCCGCCTCCAACTTCACGTACTCAGGTAGAGGCAAAAGATTCAAGATTGCTTCCAGCGCAGACGATGGAGTTGACTTTGATGCTCCAGTTATTGAAAGGCATGCTACTCTTTGTAATTTACATAGTTTCTTCTGTGTTGTTTCCTGTAATGTTTTGGGCCACCAGACAAGAGCTGCATAGGATAATCTGGGTCTCGATGTTGCTGTATAGATCCATGAGATCATATTCGGCTTTAGTCCCCATGATTTTCCAAAAGTATTGCTGCATACCCAGCACGTTGATAGAGATTTAGAAATAGCGTATTCTAGGTGCGCGTTCCAGTTCAGCTTTCGGTCAAGAATAACACCAAGTAATTTAACTTGAGTTCCTAGTGGTATGGGTTGATTATTCAAGGTTAATTCCTTTATATCAACTTTTCGTTTTGTTGTAAATGGAATTATTGTAGTTTTTGAGGGATTTATATTAAGTCCTTTTTTGCACCATTTTAGGCAGTAATTCAGGGCATTTTGTATCCTATTTATTACTAACAGTGCAATCGAATTTACCTCGTGCTATGACTACTATGTCATCTACAAAGCCGAGCACTTCGAAGCCCAATTCAGTCAAGTTATTCAGGAGATCATCTACTACCAGTGTCCACAATAGAGGGGATAGTACTCCTCCTTGAGGGCAGCCCTTTGTTGTTTTCACTGTATCTCCTTGCTTGGCTGTAATTTTTCGATTTATCAGCATTGTCTGAATCCATTTTATTACAAATTATTATTATATATTATAAATCAACGGATCACATATTGATCCAAATGAAAAACTATAGTTTAGGACAATGTACATACAAGCGGTAATCTACGTTAAACTTAAAACTCTAAGAATTTTTCTTCGGAATACATCACGCGAAACGTCAAAGTCGAAGTACCCGGAGTAGCGGTTAAATGTTTTTATAACACCGATTAGAGCTGTGTTGGCCCCATAATTGTTCAGCCGGAGAGGGACGAAGAGCTGAAGATCACGATTCCTCAGAACTCGTGGCCGTACGTTGAGTCGAAGTTCCTCTAACAATGCGGGGCAGTCTATTCTCGATGAGAGCAGATCCGCAACGACCGAGGCTCGTGTGGCGGTCCGGCGGGCTTGCAGCGTGTCGATGTCGATTAGACGACAGCGGCCCTCGTAGCTGGGAAGTCGGAACGGGTCGTGCCAGTTGAGTTGTTGGAGAGCGTATCGCAAAAAACGCCGTTGGATGGCCTCAATACGCTCTGAGCCGTTTTGATAATATGGACACCAAACAGCCGAGGCATATTCAAGGGTCGATCGAACCAAACTACAATAAAGACTCTTCAAGCAGTAGACATCCTTGAAGTCTTTCGTCATGCGGAAAAGAAGACCCAGACATCTGGAGGCTTTGTCGACGATGTAGTTAGTGTGAGTCGTGAAATTCAACTGTGTGTCAAGAATCACGCCAAGATCTTTCACTTGTTCGACGCGAGCGATAGCCTCGTTTCCAAGATGATAAATGGCTGATAATGGGAGCCGCTTGCGGGAAAACGAAATTACTGCACATTTACTGCGATTCAAGGGAAGGCAATTTACATCGCACCAAGAGGCGAAGAGGTTGAACTGACTCTGTAGGAAGTTTACATCCTCAGGACCGTTGATGCGGCGATACAGTTTCAGGTCATCAGCATACGCTAGTTTTGGTCCATCAAGGAGCAACAGCACGTCGTTGAAGTATATCAGGAATATTATTGGTCCTAGATGACTCCCTTGAGGCACTCCGGATTTGGCGAAGAACTGACTGGAAAATGATTCAACTATTCGAACAATGAGTTTTCGTCCTACCAGGTAGCTGCGGAACCATTCCAGTAGAGACCCGCAGATACCAATACGATCGAGTTTGGCGATGGCTATGGAATGGTTCACCTTGTCGAAAGCAGCTGACAGATCAGTGTAGATGACGTCGGTTTGAGATCCCATGGCAAAACTGTCTTGCACATTAGACATGAATGTCAACAGGTTTGTAGTCGTAGAGCGCTTGGGCATAAATCCATGTTGTTCATTTGAGAAATAAGGCGTGCAATACGAAAAAATGGGTTCCAAAACAACCAGCTCGAACAATTTGGCTATCGCACATAGGGCAGAAATGCCACGATAGTTGTTCACATTTCGTCTGTCCCCTTTTTTGTGCACCGGAAACATATAGGCCTCTTTCCATAAGGATGGGAACGTAGACTGATCGAGTGAAACTTGGAAGATTATTTTTAGAGGTATCAGCATATGTGATATATATCGCTTTAAGAAGGTAGCTGGTATGCCATCTGGTCCTGCGGAAAGGCTGTGTTTCAGCTTAGCGGTCGCTTTCAAAATAATATCGTCGTCTACAACAATTTGATTCAGTCATGTGTTCAAATGAGGGACGTTACAAGCCGCGCTGGTAACTTGGTCCGAGGATATTGAGTTTGAGTCAAATACACTACGGAATTTGTCAGCGAAGAGGTCACAGATTTCAGGTTCCGAAGTCGCTATATTATCATCCAGAAACATGGAGGGCGGTAGGCCGGATTCTTTCCGCTGGTCCTTGATGTACTGCCAAAATGATTTGGGTTTTGTTTTGAAACCTCGCTGTATCCGAATTAAGTAGCACTGGTAGCAGCGTGAGCATAGTTTTTTGTAAGCTGAGTTGAGTTTGCAATACTCATTTTTAGCGCGGAGAGTTTTGTGCCTAGTGTAATAACGGAGAGCTTTATTCTTAAGCGTTTTCATTTGTCGCAGTTCTTTCGTTACCCAAGGAGCTCGTAGGTTAGAAACTGATGAGCGTTTCGGAACGTGACGATCGATGGTGTAATTGATTATATGGGAAAATTTCATAGCTGCAGCGTTCGGATCGGAAGATTCCAG
The DNA here is from genome assembly GCF_029784155.1 of Uranotaenia lowii. Classification (NCBI taxonomy): domain Eukaryota; kingdom Metazoa; phylum Arthropoda; class Insecta; order Diptera; family Culicidae; genus Uranotaenia; species Uranotaenia lowii. The sequence goes on along the minus strand of NC_073692.1, from coordinate 187,056,638 downwards.
TTCAGATTCCCAGTCGATAGCATCGAGCGTTTGTGAAACAGCGACGAAATCAGCGTTCTTAAAGTCGAGAAAGAATTGACCAGGTTTTTCGATGTGGGCAAAAGCTCTAGGAATATCAAGTGAAAGCAGCAGAGCAGGGTGATGAGGAGCAACCTTGACCAAGGGCGTAGGAGCCTCTTCAATCGTAGCCAATTGGGGTCCGTCGCTGATGAAGCAGAGATCGAGCATGCGACCATTTTCATTCTCTATGCTGTTGATCTCGCGGAGAGTTGCCGTGCTTAGAGAGTCGAGAATCGTGTTGGAAGGCACCGTAAACGAAGATCTGGTTGGATCGGCAAACAAAAAATTGCCTTGCGAGGGAATCCACTTAAGTCCTGGTAGGTTGAAGTCCCCGATGATAACGATGTCGTCTTCAGGAAGCGTGAGAGAACACAATTTAGAAAGGCCGCTGGAAAAGGAATCAGCAAAAGATGCATTTCTAGTACGATCAGGAGGCAGATACACAACCCCAACGTAGAGTTTTTTCGTGCCAAGATCGATACGGGTCCATACGAATTCTTGAATCCACGGGATAACATCGCCGTTTTGATAGAATTATGTGAAGCGTTGTCGAAAGCTCCTTCAATATCAAGGAAGGCTGCTAGAGCAATTTCTTTCACTTCAATAAATGTTTCAACTTTCGCCACTTGTTTGTGCAAAGCTGTTATGGTTGATTTATTTGCTTGATATGCAAATTGCTGTTCATTTAAGGGTTTCTTTTTTATACCTATATGTTGCTTTTAATGTGAAAATCCACAAGTTTTTCCATAATTTTTAGAAGAATGGAGGTCAAACTTATTGGTCTGTATGATTTAGGAATATTATTATTACGTTTTCCAGCTTTTGGTATAAAGACAGCTCTTACTTACACAAATCATTTGATATTAGGACTCATCTGATCTGCAATAACTTGTAAGATGAAAAAATTATGGTAAATGCTAATTTGAACATTTTAATTTATCGGTCGGACTATTGGATGAATATGATCAGAAAATTATCAAATTTTAGTTCAAGTTTTACTGAAGTGAGTCTATAAAAATATTTCAACTAAAGTTTCAAAAAAAGTACAACTCATAAGTTTCCAAATGATGAATAATACGTTGTATGGTATCAGAGACACGAGTGAAAAAAATCATGTTTCAGAAGAATGATCCCAAACTTTTGACCAATACACCATACTGCGGGATGATCTCAAGCTTTTTTATGATGATAACTTAAGTGGCTATTTTATTTATTTAAAGTAGGTACATTCTAATTTTATGCACAAAATTGAACAAATGAGTTTGCTTTAGTATGAAATCGAGTGCAACTTGAATTTCGAAAATTGGTTCACCCTATTCTGAGATAATCGGGTTTGAATTTTAGGTGCAGTTTTTTGAAAAGGTTCCAACTTTAAGCTAGGTTTAAGTTATATAAAGTTAACATAAACACATTTTCAAAAACATACGAATAAGGTTTGGCTCACGGTCTTTTGAATGAAATGAAAAGAAATGCAATGTCATAACATAGCTGAGATATGGCCGATCAACATTTTTTATGTTTTTGAGGGAGTGATCCTATACTTTTGGTCGACAGTGTATGATCCTCTATTCAGGGTGCACTTTACCCCTGTAAAAATCAATCGAAATCTAAAGATTTGACAATATTAGCTCTAATTTCACAAATCATAAGTGTCAGACAAAGAGAATTCTTAAAGTTAGTCTTCTACTCTAGAGGCATTGGATACTTGAAGGCGCCATTTTATACTTTTGGGAGTCCTCTATATCAGGCATGTTTATCATTAGATAAATATTAGTAATTACTTGCTAAGCTATGATCACGATCACATCAGAAGAAAAATTTATCTATCTTTTTGGACTCTAGCGATCAATTGAAGCCATCACCTACATTTCGGAAAACTTTTTTTTTAAATTGAGATTATAGAAAACATGACATCATGACGTTAAAACTATACTCCAACTACTGACATATTGAAATTATTTTTTTTTATTTGATTTTTGCATATGGGAAACATTTAACAGTGATAAAAAAGATATTTATGTCACATTTTGTAAGATATGTAAGACATTATGCAACAGCAGGGTTAGATGCAACATTTGGATACCACAACACTTATTGAATTTTTATTTAAATATTATATAATGAAGTTATCATTTAATGATAACAAAATAATGATGACATAGTTTCTCACATCGTGAAATAACTTATAAACTTTTGGATTCGCATAGAAAACTGAAAAAAATGTAGCAATTTTTTACATTTTTCAATGCCGTTAAAAACTTTACCCAGTATGATGGATTGGCTTATTGATATCACTTTCAAACTTTATATTTCTTTTTTTTTAACTTATACCAACACTGATGGGTTTAAAATATTTCACGATAATGACCAATTTAATTAAAATAAATATGTTTATAATTTAATTAACAGTCTGGGCTAATATGCATCATACACCATATGATAGAATATGATTGTTTTGCATCACGGGTTTGTTAACTTCAAAATTTCATCCATCCAATCAATAAGTTTTTGTATTTCAGATAGTAGATTTTTTAAAGTATTTTTACCCCTAAATGTATGCAGCACCCTGCTTTTTTGAAAGAAGAAATGTAGAATTTAATTCGAACAAAACCAAACTGCAACCGAACAAAAATTACTGCAATTGGTGCTTTATGCGTTATGATTTCACATTTTTTTCAAAAACTATATATTTTCAAACCTTTTCATTTGATTTCTATTAAAAACAAAATTTGTTATAATTAAGCCCTTTTCTTTGTAGGGTGAAAATCGCATGTTTTTGTAAATTTAAAAATAACTGGCGAAACCAATAATTTTTCTGACTACGTCAATTTGATGTCCATCAACCTTAAAACTTTTGATGCACAAGCGGTATGATTTTCTGTGGACATTAAGGGTTTAGAAGCCATTGGAGATGAAATATGTTTCATGATGCCCCAGTTGACGGTATATTTTTTTTGTTGGATTTTTGAGATTACAGCATTGTTGTTTTGTTCTACTTGGCACATTTTTCTAGACCGAAAAAATATAGTAATAATTTTTCCCATACAATCAACCCAGATGGATTGGCAAAGCATGTGCTTCGAAATCGAAATTTAAATCACTTCTTTAAACTTATGGCCTTACAAAATATTTAAGTGAAAAATTGACTCACTAACACAAACAATGGCTTACGAAAATTATTAAATTTCATCTCTACTGAATAAAAGGACGTGGCCGGCATTATTGATCTTTTTTCAAACAGAAAAGCCAAGCTAAATTAAAATATTGATATAAACAACCAAAAAAAGTTATAGGAGGTGTAAAAATTGTTCGTACCAAACTTGCGGAGGTCTTATGTAATGTTACAAACAGACTTTCGATAAGATTTCTAAGAGATGACTTCAAACGTTTATCTTCAAATTGTTAACAACTGTTAAGATCTTTGAATTTATTCGTTTTCTTCAAAATAATGAGTTACGGATGTCAGAGAGTTTTAGTACAAAATTTTCTTACTTCTATCGGAGTATAAAGTACTTTGCTGTTCTAAGAACACACAACCAAGGTTCACTTAACAGAAGAAGTGATTGGAAATTAACAGCGAATTCATTAATCCCGGAAGGGGACGGGAGCTTTTCGGATCATCGGATTCAATGGCGCTTGCTTGCTTACCTTCAGACAATTAGTCCCGCACTCGAAATCGTTGGTGGATATCACAATATTTTTTGTTTGCTGTGCAATTTTGACGTCGGTGGCGTGCGGGTTGGCGGCGGAACAACTTCCGGCCATCGTCGTCGTCGTCATCAGCGCCTGGTTCCGTTTGCTGTCCACCGCGGTGCTCGAGGAAGATCTCCGGCAGCTGCCGAACTGGCCCAGGTACGCTTTGGTTGAAATTGAGAGGGCCAATATTATGATGGTAAGCAGGGCCCCGAGAGCCATCGGAAGCCATTCGGTCGAGTGTTTGCTGACTGCAATTAAAAGGCATCATCAGTTTCTGTTAGTCGAGCAGAGAACGATTGAGAAAAGAAGCAGGTGGGGTAGGGATAATTCAGGGGGGGGGGGGGGGGAACACATCCCCCATTGGATTCGGTTCCATTCTACTATGCATTTAACGGGATGAAATCCAGGGAACGAGTGTCATCATGGATATTTTTCTATGGTTCTTCGTCAGGCAGTCAGTCGGCACGATGTTGTAAACTTGTGTTTCCGGAAGTTTGTTTGATTTCGACCACTTTTCTACGTCAGCTGCTGCATAAGCATTTCAAAGCATTTTGGCAAACATTCGAACGACCAGGAGTGTAGCATTAACAGTTGAACGTTTCACCTAATTAGACTTTCTTTGCTAAAATCGTGACAATGCTGGTTTGTATCTATAGGTGGCAAGCTCCAGATGTTTTAAAAGGTGTGAAAATGGTTATTTATGCAACAAGTTACAAATTTTTTTTTTTCTGCATGAGTTGGAAATTTATTCATCGAGGCTTGCCGGTTTGGATAATTACTTGAAGTGCTGAAAAAATTGATTTTTAATTTTAATTCAATGATTAATAGCATTTCGGTGAAATATACATTCTAACAGGAAGAATTTCAAATGAAAGTAATGAAAATTATAGACGGATAGATTAGATTAGGAAGCATGAAAGGTGTTGAAAACAGGCCAAGAGCGTGCGGCAAGAAGTTTTCTCAAATCACGCTCTTGGCTTATTTTCAACACCTTTCATGCTTCCCAATCTAATCTATCCGTCTATAATTTCCAGTACTTTCATTTGAAATTCTTCCCGTTAGAATGTATATTTCACCGAAATTAAATTAAAATCATAAATCAGCGATTATAAAACTGTTAACACAAAATTGATTTTTGTAACGAGGTGCATACACAAGGTCAAATATGCAAATTTGGAAAACTCCCCTGAAAATCCGACTTGCAAGAACCAAATTCGCTGATGTACTGATAATTTCTGAGCAAGTAAGTCGTGGACTGTTATTTTGCAATCAAAAATGCACTTTTCGATACTGTTTGTATCGAAAAGTGATCTTTTCAAATAAATTGCATTAATAACTAATTTATTTGACATTTGAATGGTACGTTAAGATTAGTTTCAAAGTACCAACATATACATACAATGTATAAGTTGAATTCGATTATCCGCACAGATAATAATTTAGAAATTATTTCTACGAGATTTTTCACTTAAATTCAGATTTTGTTGCATCATATCGATTTCACGTGAATTTTATAGTAACCACAGTGTATTTAAGACGTCCTGTTAATAACTACTTGACTTCCACAAAACGGACTCATGAATTTCACGTAAAGGTTAGTAGATGATTTCAAACCCGTTTTGTGCATTTTTATTATATGTGTGGTGGTAAATTCTTCTTAGAAAATGAAATTTTAGACAGGCAGTTGATTTTGTTGCTGTTAGGATCTGTTGGTAAATGGAGCTATTTTACTGTCATTAGCCTGACTAGGAGAATTTTATCGGATAGTTATACGATTTTGATTTGTCTGTTTGGTAAGTGATAATAAATTATATTTAATAACCTATCATGAACGAATTTTTGTTTTTCATCTTTTGCTGCAAAAGCTTTGGATGCAAGTGCCCTTCCGTCGGAATTGGTGGCTCGTTTTTTAGTGGGACTGTCAAAATAAGAACACAATTCTCCATATAACGGACAAGCTAAAATTTTTGATTCAAATCATTCATTTCTCAATCATGCATACTTTTCCATTTCTACAGGATTCCAAAAAGCAAGCAGCGTTGCAGGAGCTCCAGATTCACTGATCACTATTTAATAAGGGTAGTTTTAGTGGAATATTGTAGTCGATAATGGGTCTCAATTCCGTTTAACTGCCAGATATTGTTGCCATCTACGACTCAAAATTGAAAAAATAGTGTTTGATTGCTTATAAAAAAGTATTTATGAATAATAAGACTGTTTTCGGATTCAAATTCAGCCTAGATTCTATTTGTTATTATTTCGCGTCATGTTAATGAAGAAATGAAGCAGTTTGATAAAGAATTATAGCTAAAATGTCAAATTCCTTAGTGCTAGAGCTAGAGGAAGATCTCTCAACCCCTTTAAAACCTCTGAAATGCCAGAAAATGCCTAAAAATGCAGTTTTCCATTCAAGTAGCTCGTAAAAGCATTATAATTCACGTTTACGCATTAAATTTTAAGAAATAATTTTGATTTTTGTAGAAAATACGAGTGGTACTATTTTTATTCCGCACCATTTTCATATAATTGGCCCTCAACGCCAATAGCATCTTCCAAAAAATTAAAACTTATGCTTGATTTATCCGTTGAGCAACTTAAGGCAAATCGTAAAAGAAAATTGTGACGATTTTCATATTATATTAAGAAAAACTCAAAGTGGTACTATTCCTGTTTCGTTCACTGTATGCCAGTCGGCACTCTTCAGGGAGTGTAAATAGGATATCGTTGATGAAAATGGAGAAAAGGAGCGAACCAAGGTTGAACACAATGCTTTAAGCGGGCCATAGACTACACAAATGGCGTGTGCAAATCCGATAATTCTACGACGATTGTTTGATCTATGCTCGCCCATACACGATACAAACAAATTTCGCGCGAACACATACGATGGCTGGCGAAAACAGCAACAGCAACAACAAATGATCACCTCTACTCCGGCTGGGGCTAAGTAAATGGCCTGAATTTTGTACAAACTTCACCATACACCATGCCATAGAGGGTGATTTGTACAAAATATTTGGATCCGGACCGATTTTACTCAAACCGTTTGCGCGCTTATTAAAGCGGTGCCATACACGATGCAAATCGTGTTCACAGCGACAGAATGTCATCAAATTTCATCGCATTTGTACAAATTTGGTGTAGTCTATGGCACGCTTTAAGGAAAATTACATCTAGTTTAGGGTTGCTAGAACTTTTTCAGCACGTATTCGGGCCGAACAAAACAGGCAACTTTATATAAAAACCTGGCAAAATCTAGGCATTTGAATTCAAAAGTGCCGACCATAAATCTGGCCACTACCCGGGTAAATTTGCTAAAACCGCAAATCAAGAAAAAAAAAAAATTAAAAATAAAACTTTTTCATCAAAACAAATTGCCAGATTTTGAATCATATTTGGAAGCCTAACCAAAAAACATAGTTATTTTTAAAAAACTTGCTCGAAATATTTCGTTTTGGAGGCGTTTGATTTTATTTCTTCGATTTGCAAAAAAACAGGGAATAAACCCGGGCAAAATCCGCCATTTTTCAATAAATTCCGGGCAACCGGGCCGAGCCAGACTGTTCCCAAATTTTGTATTGAATAACCGGGCAAACTCGGATAAAACCATGCAATCTGGCAATCTTAATCTTGTTTGTTTGTCAAGATTTTGAAAAAAAAATCCTATCACTGTTGTTCTTAGAATCAGTAGATGATTAGATTTGCACAAAAATCCCAGAATTTATTCAGTACGTATCCGGGCCGGACAAATCCAGGCTATTGGATCTAAAAACCTGACAAAACCTGGGCATTTGATTTCCAAATTGACAACCAAATATCCGGGCAATGGATAATTTGGCCATAACCCAGGAATTAGGGGAGATGAGGGCATAATGGGCACCTTAAGGAAAATGCTTATTTAACCATAGAGAACAGCTGTAATATGTGAATTACATCATTCTTTCGTGTTCCGACACTCAAATAGTCTATTGTCTAATTGGATGAAACTTGAAAAAGTAGATAAAAACGTTTAAAGAAGCATTTTAAAAAATTTTGCCGAAAGCTGAAAACCAGTCACTGTAGAGGCATAATGAGAAACCCCCCGAGGCAGTATGAGCACCATTAATGAAGGCATAATGAGCATTTTCTGCCGGGGAATCTAGCAGCGAATTCGACTCGATGAAGTCAATTGACTAATAGAGCTACAGCTCAACTTGTATCGTCTGACGATTTGGCCTATTGGTTAGATGTCGGAGAGATAATCAGTAGGCTCGAGTTCGATTCCTGGTGGAGGTGATTTTTTTTTCTTCTTTTATCATTTATGATCATGATTGCACTAAACGGTGAGGCGTAGATTCATCAAACAAAGCAAAAACAAAATAATCTAGGTCTGTTTGTAGAATTCAAAGAATTAACACATGTTCAAACATTATGTTTCTGGTGTTTTGTTTGACGGATGATGCTTTGATGCTATTAGCCGTATAATGTAACAATAAAAAAAAATCAATCATGAATGGTATGTGCAACAGAGGTCCATGCGATTTACTCTTGCGCGGAAATTTGTTTGAAGAGGATGTATAGGCACGCTAATATATGCATATTCTCAGACAGTCAAGCAGCGTTACAAGCTCTAAAAGCTCCAATGTGCAGCTCAAAACTAGTATGGGATTGTATTAATGCTTTAAATCAATTATCAATACAAAATCAGGTGAACCTTTATTGGGTTCCAGGTCACCGCGGAATAGAAGGAAATGAAAAAGCGGATATACTGGCTAGGAGAGGATCGGAAGGGCCAATGACCGGGCCGGAACCTTTCTGTGGAGTATCAACTTGTGCACTTAACAAAGAACTAAAAACTTGGGAAAATTTAAAAATAAAATTCAAATGGCATGTAGCTATTGGTGCTAGGCAATCAAAAAGATTCATAAAGCCCGATTCAAAGAAAACTCGCGATATTTTGAGCCTGTCGAAAAGTGATCTGAAAACATTTACAGACCTTTTAACAGGGCATTGTCCATGCAATTACCACCTTAAAAAAATTGGCAAACTTAGTAATGATATGTGCCGGTTCTGTAAAACTGAAGTAGAAACTGCAGAGCACTTAATGTGTGACTGTGGATATCTTATGACACATCGACTAAAAGTTCTTGGTAAGCGAATCCTAACGCCCGATGATATTTGGAAGATGAAAGCCAGTAAGGTGGTGGGATTCATAAGAAACACCATACCAAACTGGAATTATGTCTTGACTTCGTCTACAACTGACATCTCAATTAATGATGACAGTACGACGTAATCAGACAAATAGTAAATTGGGTTACTCTACAATAGATCAAATAAATTGGTCGCAGTGGATTTGCTCATACAAAAAAAAAATGGTATGTGCAAAAAAAAATCCCCTCGAACAGGAATCGAACTCGAGTCTACTGATTACCTCTCCGATATCTAACCAATAGGCCAAATCGTCAGACGATACAAGTTAAGCTGTAGCTCTATTATTCAATTGACTTCATCGAGTTAAATTCGCTGCTAGATTCTCCGGCAGAAAATGCTCAATATGCCTTCATTGAAAGTGCTCTGTTCGCCTCTAGTGAACAAATTAAAGTAAAAACGCGTTTTACAATTGATTAAAGTGAAAAATCAAAAATTTTATGATGCTGAAAATTTAGAAACAATGTGTAGATCATGTTGCAGTGCGTACATTTCAGATCAAGATGATTTAAAGGTCATAAAAGCTTATTTGGTGGTGCTCAAAAATTATAATATTTTCGTCACTTGAGAACCTAGCTGGTTATTAGGGTAGAAGCACTAGTTATTGAACAGGTACCAGATATTGAACACTAGTATAACATTTACCGATTAAAACAATAATATACAGTAGAAAAATGAATCAAAATTCGTTGTGCCACTGTTGAAGCATTTTATACCTATGTTCAAATTTTTATCAAGAATCTTGGACTCTTAAAGCCACAATCCCCGAAACTTGAATATGTGTTCAAATTTTGGCTTGGTTTTTCGACTGGATGAAGAAAACTGCTTATTTTTGATTGGGGGAAAAATTGGATAATAAACGTCTAAGATAATGACATGAGTGCTTTAAACTAAGTCTTTTTGAATGATTTCTGGAAGAGTGGCAGCCTTTATTATCCTTATTTTCTTAAAATTTAACAAATTAAAGTGTTCAATCATTGGATCACAGCAAAACGCCAATATTTCAATTATTGAACGTTCAATCTTGCAGTACTCGTTTCGTAAAGAGATGCATGTACCAGTTATTGAACAAACATCGGTTGGTGTTTGGAAATGTAAACAAACTGTTTCTTGGTTGCTCGCTCAACCAAAATCGCCCCTGCAAGGCATACTATCAAGCGAAATACCCCTGAATATATGCAATGATTTTCAATGTTTACGTGTTCAATAATTAGAACATTGCCTGTTCAATATTTGAATCATTGTGTTTAATCATTGGGACAAAAGGAATTCTGAATAAAAAGGCTTAAATAATAATTTCAAAACATATTTCCACAAAAACAATATATCGATTCGAAGCAGAGAAATAAGCTTAAGCTACGCTATCAAAATTTTATCAGAAAAACCTTTCGTTATTTTTTTATTGGCCACAAATGTGTTGAATCCCAAAGATGGTGTTCAATATATAGTGTTCTTACGCTATTTAATATTTCTGTAAATATGAAAAGGATATTTCTTTTTTGGTGAAAAATTAATACTATAGGTAGTACGAAACAAGTCCTCATGAAAATTTGTTTAAGAAAATACGTACTTATGTAGAAAAATGGACTTCTCATTATGCCTCGGGTGCTCGTTATGCTCTCATCTCCCCTACTTAACAAAAATCAAGAAAAAAAGCTCAACAATTGATTTTTATTCGTATTTTAGGCTTCCAAAACACCTTTAACAATTATTTCTATAAAACTTGCTCTAAATATTCCGTTTTGAATGCGTGAATAAAAAAAAACAACTACAGTTTTTGTTTTTTTGTTTGTTTGATTCGAACAATAAAGCGAATGAATCCGGGCAACCTTTTTCCAAATTTTGTATCAAATAGACCTGATAAAATCGGACAATCTGAGAACCTTATTCTATTAGGGGCCATTCAAATATTACGTAACGCAATTTTCGGCCATTTTGAAACCTCCCCTCCCCCCTACGTAACACATTATCATCTGATTTTATATACAAAATCTACAAAGCGTAACAAACTACTATACCCCCCCCCCCCCCCCTAAGCGCGTTACGTAATATTTGAATGGTCCCTTACGAAACTACAGAAATTTAAAAATGTAGGATAGATATTCTACACTCAGAAAAATACTCTTAAGTATGCCATAAGATTCTCTCGCGAATTGGCGCCATAAGAGAAATAATTGAAATTCATACACTCAGCCGAAAAGAAAACGTTAAATTCACCTGGATTTTCACGTAGGCGCTCTCTACGTGAATTTTTGCTTGACTTACATGAATCACTTAAGAACTATTACAAATTCACTTGGTCCGTACGTGAAATTCACATAGCCTTTTGCTGTCAAAACAAAGACACATTCGATTTACGTGAAAATCCAGTGATCCGCCAAGTACAAAGGGATTTGGTGCATTCTATGTGATGTTCACGTACCTCTGAAAAGCTTATTCACGTAAAATCTATGTGAAAGAATTCAGTATCGAATATGGCGCGGATCCAACGGTTGGTGCTAGCAAAAAGAGAAATTCTACGTGATGAAGATGCTGAATTAACGTGAGTAGTAAACATTTGTTTTTGTATTCGTCATTTAAATATTCTGCTATTTTTTACAGAATTTGGAATTGGAAGGACGGCCAGGCAACCACTATGGAGCAACCCAACAACCAATTTCGCAACGATTTACTTTTTTTTATATAGGTAAGTGAAGTTCAATAGTGATAAGTGTTAAAAATAATAATTGAAATGCAAATTTTAAGTGAACATGAAGTGTATTTACTATTGGAAATAATAAAATGTCCTGCAACATCAATACATTTTTTTTATTTATAAAATCCGAAAAGAACTCATAACGTTCAAATTTTAATGAAATCTACGTGAATCGCACGTAGCAGAACGAATCCCTTTTCACATTCTATCTACGTTTTTTTCACATACAACTCATATGAAAGCTACGTGAATTCGTCTTGCTGCGCGAGCTCTGTTTGCTACCTGATATTCACGCAGGTTCCACGTGATTTTCATGGTGGCAAAAATCCATGTACATTTTCACGTAGCGCTAATGTGAAAAGTTTTTTCGGTGTAGGATCGTCTTATGACGTGAATGAATTCTTCAGATGAACACCTTCTTCAATGAGTGGTTTTGTAATCCATAACAAGGTCTCATGGAAACAGGAAATGTCATTTTTAATGTAAATAATTCCAAAATTTGATGGTAAAAACTTTCATTTTATTTTTTCGGCATATTTGTTCGAAATTAAACCATGGTCGCACACATACACGGAAAAAAATTGCGTTGTTATTCCAAACACGTTGTCATGATAATTTTACCATTTCTGCGTTATAGTATTTTCAACCACGCAAATTATAACATCAATTTTGTAAAAGTGCACATGAAACATTATTGAATTTTCTATGTACCTGGTAATTTTCGATAACTGTCAATGTTTGTTTTTGAAAATACTATAGCCATGATACAACTAGCGTCCGCATAGTGATTTAGACATTGTGGCACCAATTCATTTCAAAAAAATACTACGCACATTATACTTTTAAGAACAAAACATATTTGACTCAAAAACATCAGTGCGTATGATAATTTTACTATGTTAATCTTTATCATAACACATACTAGTTTCATCATGAAACATATCAATTTCACTAGGCACGAAGTAAAACAATGCATCATTTCATTGACAATTTTACTAAAACGCAGTCAAATTTACTATGCGCAGCCAAATTGAGCACATGGTAAAATAGCTATGCGTAAGGTATTATAAACAACAAAACATATTTGACTCAAAAATATGGTTGCCTGTTGTTCATTTAAACCACCGATTTAGTAGTTTTACTATGCTTTTTTGTGCATTGCATTTTGCCGGTGATTTGCTGATAAGTAAACGAATGAAAAAGTGTTTGTAATTCATAAATGTTTTCAGCGTCAAAAAAAAAACTTTTATTCGAGCTTACCATTAAGGAAATCATTTATAACTTTTAGGGGAAATTCCACCTTTCCGAACGACGATGAAAAAAAGTTACTGATGGAATGAATGAATCTGTTCATTAATTTTTTCACAATGCCGTTTCTATTAATGTTCAAAAGATATTGTTATGAAAACTGAAAGAATTTCATGAGAAGCTCATGAACGCCAATTTTGCATTCTAAAAAGCGGTTCATAAGACGCATTTTATGAAAATTGTAATAAGAATTTTCCTGAGTGTAGATTTCGACAGGAGCTTGTTTTCGACAAATTATTAAAAATGGGCACATTTGACTATTTAGTTGTTTAAAACCTATACGTTCATATTTTTCAATTTTTCTTTTCTTAACTTACCATCTGTTGAAGCTTTACAGTTATCCAAAAAACTTATTTCACAAGTGTAAATCATTATTATGCCTAACTATGAAATCCGCTTCTAAAATTCGACGCTTTAGTACAAAACGGTAAATATTCTAACATGAAAAAGAATTTTTTTACGAATCACAGTAATATTATTCATTTTAAAGGATTGATAAAATTCAAAATTAAGTGCTTAGTGATAATGAATTTCGTATTTTTTACAAAATAAATAAAATTTCAACTGTTTTATTCAGCTGTCAAAAATTAGCGCTGAAAAATCTTGCGAAATTTAATTTAAGATAACAGTGTTGCAGTTTATATTGCCATGGTTTCCAAAGTTTTATGACGCTAGGGGTGAACAAACAACTTGCGACTTGAAATGTAAGAATGAAAATTCCAAAATCAAACCCGTAATGATAAGCTTATTCATTTCATTTAAATTTTATTACTGAAAAAAATACTGTGAGACATTATTGAGAAAATATGTGACTATGAAACATACCTAAATGGTTCATCAAAATCCGATTGGTTTCCCTGCAATGTGTTTCATTGCAAAACAAGTCCTTGTCCTCGATCGATTTTAGGAAATCTCATATCCGTTCATCCGAATTCGAAAAAGTTGTCATTGATCTTCTTTGCAAGAAATATAATAATTTTAAATATAAATTGTATAAAGTCGTACAGTGAAATTTTGTTTCATTACTTTTTTAATTAAGATTTTTCCACGTTTCATTGAGTTTTAATAATTATGCTGCAAATATACAAAATCATGTAAAAAGATAAATTTTTCTTAAGCTTTTTATGGGTAAATTCATTCATTTTTGCTAGTCTGTAGAAAACTAAACATATCTGTCGGAAATTAAAACTGACTGTCGAGAACTAGATATTTGCAATGGGATTCTGAAAAAAGGTAAAAAAAACAGAATTTGTGCACTTTTGATCAACAAAAAGTGCTAGAAAAATGTTGATTTGTAAACCAAGACAAATATTGTCGAAAACTAGGTACTCTACCCTATTTTGTTTTAAACTCAGATTCAGAGTTAACAGTAGAATAAGAACACGATTTATAATAAAAAAGTAAAACACTTGTCAAAAGTGTATTCCAAGCTTATCCCTTTACGCGTCCTGCAAATCAAAATTATTTGCTAAATCACAGAGGTTACCTCGGTCCTACAGCAAAAATTCATTTCGGGCGTGGCTGGCACCGTTATTGATGTTCAAAAAGAGGGCATCAGTAGCAATCATTGGTGACGTGGAACTTTTTCAACTAAACCACACCAATGATAGTAGAGGAATTCGTTATGAAAACAGTTTTCAAGCATTTAGGGTACAATGATTCGTAGTGGATGTGATGTGAGTAGTCAAATTTATTTATTTATTCTGATCAACAGATCACATTTAGATCCAAATGATGACTTAAAATTAAAATTAAATTAAAACAAAACACTTAGGTCTAGCTACGGGCTCCTCAGCACACTTAGAACTTTTCTTCGGAAAACATCCCTCGAAACGTCGAAGTCAAAATGCTCGGAAAAGTGGTTGAACGACTTCATTGCACCGATGAGGGCGCTGTTTGCTCCATAATTGTTCATTCGAATGGGGACATACAATTGAAGATCCTGATTTCTGAGACCACGGGGTCGCACACTTAGTGGAATAGCTTCCAGTAAAGTGGGACAGTCGATTCGCGATGTTAAGATATCAGCAACGAAAGATGCACGGGTTGCATGTCTACGGGCTTGAAGAGTGTCAATTTCTATAAGGCGGCATCGATTTTTGTAGCTTGGTAAGCGGAAAGGGTCTTGCCAGTTCAGAAGCCTAAGGGCGAATCGTAAAAAGCGCCGCTGCACACAGGGGAAAACGATGTAAAAAGGTGATCAAAATTGTTTACGCCAAAACGGAGCGTTTTACACCCATAGTGTCTTCGGGACATTTTACCTACATTCAAAGCACTTTAAAATGAGCTTTTGATAAAAATGATTAAACCACCTAGCAGTGAGATAGAAAAATTATTTTTTGTATTTTTCATTTTAGACCACTTATGTCTTTGGCAAGTTTTTAGATTGTAAAAAATGTAGCAATTTTGTTGAAGACGTCAACATCGTAGAAGCTAACCCAAAAAAGTTAGAAGGGTTCAAAATAAAAAAATATTTTTTTATCAAAATTTTCAGTATTTTAACGATATCTTTTCAGGCCGAGCTTATTCGAGCTAGATATGTTTGAAAGAGTTTTGAGTTACTTGAAATCGAATAGTTTTGTGGAACACACTTAATAAAAATAATCAGACTGAAACGAGTTAGATTGTAAAAACTGAGAAAAAATAGCTGTTTTCGAACACCTGTATCTTTCTAGTTCGGTTGAGTTCGGTTCATTTTTTGGTTGCATTAGAATCAGGCAGGTTTCAACGTTGTAAAAACATATAGTTTACAATGTTAAGTTGTTTATTTTGTAGCTTTATAAATTATTAAAGTTAGCTATTTTCAAGGAATCTAGAGGAATTTTTTTTGCATTTAAAATTAGCTAACGTAACTCATCAAGTATATTGTATTGTAAGCGGAAAGGTAGATGATAAGGTTCGTCAATGGAGGCTTAAAAACGTCATACGCGAGCGAGAGAATGATTTGGCTAAAATTTCACCAAAATAAAAACGATTGCTAATTGTCAGTTTAAAAAAATTTGGAATTTGTCCTCTAGATTCCTTGAAAATAGCTAACTTTAATCATTTATAAAGCTACAAAATAAACAACTTAACATTGTAAACTATATGTTTTTACAACGTTGAAACCTGCCTGATTCTAATGCAACCAAAAAATGAACCGAACTCAACCGAACTAGAAAGATACAGGTGTTCGAAAACAGCTAATTTTTCAATCTAACTCGTTTCAGTCTGAATATTTTTATTAAGTGTGTTCCACAAAACTATTCGATTTCAAGTAACTCAAAACTCTTTCAAACATATCTTGCTCGAATAAGCTCGGCCTGAAAAGATATCGTTAAAATACTGAAAATTTTGATAAAAAAATATTTTTTTTATTTTGAACCCTTCTAACTTTTTTTGGTTAGCTTCTACGATGTTGACGTCTTCAACAAAATTGCTACATTTTTTACAATCTTAAAACTTGCCAAAGACATAAGTGCTCTAAAATGAAAAATACAAAAAATAATTTTTCTATCTCACTGCTAGGTGATTTAATCATTTTTATCAAAAGCTCATTTTAAAGTGCTTTGAATGTAGGTAAAATGTCCCGAAGACACTATGGGTGTAAAACGCTCCGTTTTGGCGTAAACAATTTTGATCACCTTTTTACATCGTTTTCCCCTGTGTGCGCTGGATAGCCTCGAGACGTTCAGCGCCGTTCTGGTAGTAGGGGCACCAGACGGCAGATGCGTATTCAAGAATGGAACGAACAATGCTGCAATATAGGCTTTTCAGGCAATACACGTCCTTGAAGTCCTTCGCTACTCTAAAAATGAAACCAAGACTTCTGGATGCTTTGTTGACTACGTAGTTTGTATGTGTCTTGAATTTCAGTCGCTTATCGAGGATGACACCCAGATCGTTAATATGGTCCACGCGTGCGATGGGCTGTTCTCCAAGGTAGTATTCCGCAATCAAAGGCTGCCGCTTACGAGAAAAACTGATAACTGCGCATTTGTTATGATTCAATGGCAAGCAATTGATGTCGAACCAATTAGCGAAGAGGTTGAACTGATTTTGCAGAAAATTAATATCGTCGTAGTCGTTTACGGTGTAAAACAGTTTGAGGTCATCAGCATAGCAAAGTTTTGGGCTGTCAAGGAGTGAAAGTACGTCGTTAAAATACATTAGGAAAATAATCGGTTCTAAATGGCTTCCTTGTGGCACACCGGAGGAGGCAGAAAACTGCTTGGAAAAGGTATCACCAGTCCGAACAGTCAGTTTGCGCCCAGTCAAATAACTGCGAATCCAGTCAAGTAAAGTACCACCGAACCCCAAGCGTCCAAGTTTCCCTATGGCAATTTCGTGGTTCACTTTGTCGAATGCAGCTGACAGATCGGTGTATATGGCATCAGTTTGAGATTTTGCAGCAAAGCTTTCATGCACAAAAGAAGTGAACGTCAACAAGTTGCTTGTCGTAGAGCGTTTAGGCATGAATCCGTGCTGGTCATTAGAAATGTAATTCTTACAAAACGAGTAGATGGGATCCAGGACCACCAATTCGAATAATTTGGCTATCGAACATAAGGCTGAGATTCCACGGTAGTTGTTGACATCTCGTCTATCACCTTTTTTGTGGACCGGGAACATAATATATTATATATTATATATATTATATATTATAATATATAATATATATATTTATTATATATATTATAAACTTCTTTCCACAATAGCGGAAAGGTAGCTCTGTCAAGCGAAGCTTGAAAAATAAGACGAATAGGAGTCAACAAAACAGGCATGAAACTTTTTATAAACGAAGCTGGTATCCCGTCCGGACCCGTAAAATAGGAATTCTTGAGCTTCGACGCTGCCTTTGAGATGATTGCATCCCCGATTTCAATACCGTTCAATGAAAAGCCCAGTGGCGAAATGTTCCTGATAGCACTAGCCAAATGCTCTGGGGATGTGGAAGCTGTTGTGAAGATATTTGAAAATTTTTGCTAAGCTAAGCTAAGCTAAGCTAATGATTCTCCAAGATCGATCCGTGTGATAGTGTTACCAATAGCGAATAGGCACATTCCACCTTCAATTGCTTAGCCACTTATAATACTTTGTTGTCAACGCATCCTAATCGCGTGCTCTGATAAAACTCTGTTCTATGTCCTTCATCATAGAAAAACAGAAATTGTGGATGATGAAAAAACTTTGTGTCTTGGAATCGAATATTGTAGTTTATACAAACTGAGACAAAAAGAGGGATATCAAAAATAATCCATTTGCCCATGTAGAAGTGAGACTACCCTGGCTCTTTCGTGGTAGTTAAAAAAGTAGTATTTCAAATGAAATGAATACAAATAAAATACAAAATTTAAAACAATAAAATGGGTATAGGTTATCGTACAATTGTTTTTTATGAGATTAATATCAAAACTTCAGTTAAATCGAACAAAAGTTCAGCTTATCAAATCAATTTATATTAACTAATTTTCAGAAAGGAAGTGTTCTGAGTTTTTTTTAGAAAACCCAGAAATTTTGTTTCATTTGTGCCTATTTGTGTGGTAACAAGTTCAATTATCATTTTTTTAAACCCCAATACCGACACTCGTTCCCATTTGGTCAACAGATACAACGAAACAAAAAGAACTACGAAAACCAGTGCAGCTCCGTACCTGTTTGAAGTGCATGAATCTGTCCGATCTGGAAGTTCGGAATGACCACACCCCGGCTGGCGCCCTTCTGGTTGACGGCATACACGACACAGGACAGGGAATTATTCTCCTGAGTCATCATGGTGGCGAGCTTCTGCAGTTGCTCCAGCATGAAGTACGGCTCGTGTTTGTTGGAAAAGTTGAATCTGTTGGAGGGTTTAAGGGAAAGGGGAAGAAAGCAGAAGAAGGATTACCGGTAAGTCGGTGTTAATGAGATGAAAGATGTTGCGAGCTAAATTGTTTGGATGGTACACATCCTTTTCTGAGCAGGACTCTGGCAGTTGTTTGGGTACATCAAGGGGTACTTGTTTGAGTTGTGCTGGCTAAGTCGTAACTCAACTGAAAAGCTGGTTCGAAGTTGTCTGTCGAAGCTTTTCGGGGACCGTTTCAAAACTATAAAAGGAATGTTTTGAGTCTATGTTTGAGACCCTCAGACTAATGTGTGTGTACGTACGCCCAACAACTGCCAGTATTTTAATGAGCCCACCCACAATCGAAGCCCTTTTCCGGCTCACCTCCTAGTTCCGGTTCTTTTGGACACTAATTCCAGCATAAACATCTGCGGCAGGCCTCCGTCGTAGCCGGGTGCGCACTGAATCTCGGCAAACTGTTGTGTCCGGTTGTAGAGGGTACAGTTGCTGACCGGCGAAGGGAGATCTGCAAATAGTAAACACATGGCAACATTAGTTAGGAAGGTACCTCGATAGTAAACCTATAAGCCGGTAGACGGAATTATGTAGGTTGTGGCCTGGGAATGGCCGCGTTTGGCAAGCGAGAACCATCACATCCGTTGCCGGCTTTCTTAGTCGTCGTCGGCTGCAAAAGACGTACGACCGCAAATGTTATGAATTAATCATCGATGACTGGGAAGATTGACTCTGTGAAGGACGCTGAATGCGGTCAACGGCGTTGCGGCTTTTGCCGATGGAAGAAAGCCATCACACTGTGGGCTTGGGATGAATTTAAATGTCAAAAAAGCAAAAATAAAAATTTAATCTAACAGTTTTGATGAATTTTCAAAACCCGTAGATAAATTGGCCTGATATTGGTAGGTATTAGAGATGTATCGAATATTCGGCTCACCGAATAGTTGAGCTAAATATTTGGCTGAATACTTATTTTTAAAATTTAAACAATAACAGATTTGTCATTTTTTTTAAATGATTTTGGATACTTTACAAAATATCAAAAAATAACATTAAAAAAGCTACACAATCATAAAAAAAATTAATGGTTTCAGTAATACATTTTAGTTGTATCCAGATATCTTTCACTGCAGATCGTACAGAAGAAGTATCGCTTCATACTTCGATTATCGTTTATTCTAGATTTTCTTGGTATATCCAGGCTTAAATAAAAAAAAAAAATTTGAGATAAGCTGCGCTGAGCCAAAATGCCCAAATATTGTTTAAACTTCCTTCTTGAAAGAGATCTTGAAATACATCATCCGGGAATATCATCTGGTTGAAATAAATCGACTCCAAAACATGAAGGGCATTTAAGTGGAAGAAAAAAAAAATGGAAATTGAAATCGCTTATGTTTTTTTCATTAAAAACTCAATAGAATATTCGACCGAATATTCGACCATATATTCGAATGGCGGAATAATTGAAAAGGTTACTATTTGGTACATCTCTAGTAGGTATGTAGTTAATTGTCAGTTTTGTAAGAATTTCGTTCAACTGGCAGTTTTGTGCATTAACTGTATAAACAATTTCATTGAAAATTAAACCATGTAAATTTGATTTCTTAGACGAAACCCAATTGGTTCGAAGAAAATTGTATGTGAATTCATTAGTAGATTAAGCATAAGATTGATAACCAACAATACGTCAATTACTTTACGAGAGGAAGAGTGACGTTTTTGAGAATACGTATGTATATTATACAGTATACTTATACAATACAACAGAATAAAAAGAGATAAAGTAAAATAACGTAAATAAGATTCGAATTTTTGAATATGTCTCTCGAATTTCGACACGTACATTTATAAATTGAAACACAAATCTGCCTCGGGAATAGATGGTTTTCCACCAAGATTCTTACTTAAATATAGATCATATTTTATGCTCTCAAATACACGGAACTAATGAATAAATCAATCGATATTGGACGATTTCCAGATTCACAAGTCGCAAAAGTAAAACCCTTTAACGAATCGGGTGCAAAAAAATCGAACAAGTAACTACAGACCAATTTCTAACCTGAATTAATTTTCTAAGCCGTTTGAAAAAACCATGTTTCAACAAATTTAATGTTTCTACCAAAATCATCACATTATTAATCGAAACTAATTGAGATCTGCTCCCAAATCAAATACTCAAACTGCAGTTGCAAACTTAATGAACGATATATGTAACTATGAATCTTGATTCTAAAAGAATAGTTTCGTACTTCTAATGAATTTTCACATTACCATAAATAAATGCTTCAAATTTTACATATTTTTCACTGCATCAATTCTCAAAAGCAACCTTTCGTGCCAAAACTCGTTTACTGAATGCCCGATACTGGGTTGCCAGGTACCCAGATTTGTCTGTGAAACCAAGACTTTTTACCCTTCTTCCAGATATTGGTCAGACACAGATTTTGCCCAGATTTTTGCTGAAAGTGCCCCGATTTTCCAGACTTTCAAAATTGGGTGATGAAATCAATATTCGTGTATCGGATTTGATCCGTAAGTGCCAGATTTGACTGAAATCTCGGTTGTATCCATTGGTATTTGGCCAATTATCATTAAACAATTTTTTTTTAAATAAGATCGGCATGGTACGTGGTGAGAAACAGTGTTTGTTATATATAGTTCTCAACTTAAAAATAACCCACAACAAAACAACCCCCCTCCCCGCTCACACGCATCGCCAAATTTCTTGTTTAGTACAGAAATTTGTGATCTTCCTTATGCACAGACACTCCCAGACTTTTTTCCAAAGTTACCCAGATTTTTCATCCCCAACACCTGGCATCGCTGGCCCGATATTCCTTTCTTTTTTTCTTTTTTTCCTCATCACACACCTAACTCTAATCAATCATTATTTTCAAAAATAATGCAATGTCTCAATAATTCATTACGACTGTTCAATTATTCATTTAAATTGATGCTTGTTTTAATTATTTTAATTTATTCAACCATTCATTTTTAATTTATAACTCAACTTTATCGATTCATTAACTACATTCACCACATTACTACCCGCCTCTACTCTTGAGGTCCTCAAACTGATAAAACCTTTTCATGATTTTTGAATTGGATCATCATATCATGGTTAAAACAACAATATCCATTATCGAATCTTTCGTCTTGGTATTTAAACTATTTATCTTTTTTTTTCTTCTCTATTGCTTCTCTCTTGCTTGTATCTCATTCATCTGCACTTTTTCTGCTTTATTCTCTCTTCTCCCTGTTTTTTTTAAATTTTTTTTCGTGTCTTGTTAACAAATTTGTTTTTATTAATTTATTTTAAACTAATTTCCGAGTCTTCACTTATTTCCCTATGGTATCATCTATATTTTTTTGTTCTCTATTCTCTTCGGTATTTTCAATTTCATCTTCATATTATTTCCATTCAGTTATCTTTTCTGTCTCTTGGGTTAAAATTCTCTCTTCGCTTTATAATCTAATTTATTTATTTTTTTATTCCTTTTAAAATTTTGTATTTAAATCAGCTTTCCTTGTGTTTATCTTATTTCTGTTTTCTTCAATTTCTTTAACCGTGAATATTAGTACAATTTTCTGTTATTTTAAACTAGTTCTTCTTTCTATTTTCCTTTTTTTATCAACTTTCAGTATTTTCAACTCTCAAATCTTCTCCCATCTTCATATTCTCGCTTTGGACTTTTCTTTTCTTGAGTTTTTTTTTAATTCCTTTTTTTAGGTATCTTTGCATGTTTTTTTTGTAGGTCCATTTATTTTTCTTTGGTTTTTATTTTGTTGTTTGTTTTTCTCCTCATTCCACTGTATCTTGTTCCTCATTCATCTATATTTTGTTTTTTTTCTCTTCTAAAATTCCTAGTCAAACAAATTAACTTAAGTATCTTAGATCGGAACTTATTTATATTCAATTATTTATATTCAATCATCATTGTTTATTGTTATTCTGTTCATCCCTGTCTTTCATCGGGTAACTAATAAATAATCCGAGTCTTTCACCGAGTTACTCATCAATCAATCGGTCAACAAAATAATATCAGAGTCTTTCATCAGATTAACAGAAAATAACACAGAAACTAATTTCCGAGTCTTCACTTATTTCTCTATGGTATCATCTATTTTTTCTGTTCTCAATTTTTTTTTTTTTTTTTTTTTAATGTATTATTTAACTAAATTGACTACAATATGAAATCTCAATGGAAAATAATTTCCTTTGAAGAGATTCATTATTCGATATTTACTAATATACTATTTATTTATTGCTAATTTTATTATATCAATTCTCTTCGGTATTTTCTATTTCATCTTTATCTTATATCCATTTAGTTAACTCTCTTGGGTTATAATTCTCTCTTCGCTTTATGATCTAATTTATTTCGGTAGCAAATTTTGAATAGGGAAACTAATCTATCATCCGATTCTTTCGTCGGTTCACTAATCAACTATCCGAGTCTTCCATCGGATCCCTATCAATCATCCGAGTCTTGCATCGGGTCAATAACCTAGCACCCGAGTCTTCCATCCGATCACTTATTATCATCCGAGTCTTTCATCGATCATCAAATCCTCATCCGATTCTTGCATCGGGTCAACAACCAAAATCCAAATCTTTCATTGGATCACTAATCAGTCATCCGAGTCTTCCATCGGATCACTATTTAAGTATCCGAGTCTTTCATCGGATCCCTAATCAATCATCCAAGTCTTGCATCGGGTCAACAATCTACCATCCGAGTTTTTCATCGGATCACTAACAATCATCCGAGTCTTTCATCGGATCACTAATCGATCATCCAAGTTTTTCTTCGGATCATTTAACCTACCATTGTCCGAGTCTTTCATCGGAAAACTAACCAATTCATCGTCCGAATCTTACACCGGAATACCCAACCAGCAAGTTCTACATTTTGTGCATCCTGGAGAAATCAACCAAAATGCATGGTATCAGATGTTTTGGAACCGCTTCTAGAAACAAACATTCAATTTAATGCGTTTCTTCTATCTGCTTTCAATCGCCAAATTTTATTCACCAGTATCAAGCACTTGAATACGTTCCACTTAAATTATTCGCAGATGGCTAATTTTCGAAATAAAACAAGCCAAAGTTTTTACAATCATTCACTGCTTACAGATTATATGGTTCTCACTTTCTAATAACATTTTATCCTTTTCCCACCACTTCTTGTGCACTATCATTTTCGAGCAAATAAATATAATTTACGGTGTTCCTCCAGTCATAAGAAACTTACCTGGCGTAAGTTTTACCTATTAACTGCGCCATTTTCGTACTTCTAATGAATTTTCACATTACCATAAATAAATGCTTCAAATTTTACATTTTTTTCACTGCAT
Organism: Uranotaenia lowii; assembly: GCF_029784155.1. Taxonomy (NCBI): domain Eukaryota; kingdom Metazoa; phylum Arthropoda; class Insecta; order Diptera; family Culicidae; genus Uranotaenia; species Uranotaenia lowii. Next base: position 187,032,510 of record NC_073692.1, on the reverse strand, counting down.
CAATTCTCAATAGCAACTTTTTGTGCCAAAACTCGTTTACTGAATGCCCGATATTCCATTCTTTTTTTCTTTTTTTTCCTCATCACACATTCAACTGTAATCAGTCATTCTTTTCAAAAATAATGCAATGTCTCAATAATTCATTACGACTGTTCAACCATTCATTTATATTAATTCTTGTTTTAATTATTTTAATTTATTCAACCATTCATTTTTAATTTATAACTCAACTTTATCGAATCATTAACTACATTTACCACAAATAGTATCCTGTACAATTATAGATCTCAGCAAAGCATTTGATTGCGTCCATCATCCATCATTTAAAGAAATTTAAATCCCCCTTATGGAGATTTTTTTCAAGAAAAATTTTGTAGATCAAGAAATTAATTTACCGTAGTAACATGAACTTACTTGACCCCAAAAGGTGTTTAAAATGAGTTATAAGAAAGAAACTTGTCAGAAAATTGGCTCGCCTTCGGTGGAATTTGTTAGTCATGACCTAAGACATTTCATTCTACGACACTATATGACGATAGGGTACGAAATGCAAAATGCAAAGAATTAAGAGCTTATTTTTATTAATTTTGGTGCCCTGAAACTTTAAAAAATAGGTTAAAATAATTTATGAATATTCGGCTCTTTCCTGATTAAACTTTAAAAGATTTAAAAAAAATTAAAATGAAGGTTGTTTTTCTACTTTTTTAAACTGCTTTTTGTAACTGCATATTGACTTCTTTGAAAAAAGTTCAAGAATTTTTCTACTTGTTTGCTTTTCTCAATTCTGTAAAATAAAATATTTGAACGAATTTTCCAAAAGATTGTAAATTGGTAGATTGATTTAAAGATATTTTTTTAAGCAAAAATCGAATCGCTTGCGACTTCAGGAAATTTGTTAATTGAAATAAAATCAATTTTTTCAACTTTCTTTAAAACACCTAGTTTTTGACAATTTTTGCTTGAATTTTTTCTATGAATCAGACTTTATTCTTTATTCTCTACCTTTTCGATTGATCAAAAGTCAATAAAAATTAAGTTTTTATTATCTTTTTACTAAAACCTCTCGATAGTCTAGTTTTCGACATTCAATTTTAGTTTTTTTTTAGATTTTTAGGTGGATTTTCAGTGCTAGTTTTCGACAGCTTAAATCAAATTTCGTAAAATGTTAACTAATGATAATGCAAATAAACAAGGAAAATTCTGGAGGCCGAATTGAACCCCTAGAACCAGAAAAACCGTGTATGCGTGTGCGAAGATAAAAATCTAAAATAAATGAAGTTATTTTGACCATTCTTTGTATAACTTGATGCTTTTTGAATTTTGAAAATATTTCTCCTTTTTCGAATTTATCAGACTTTTCGTAAATCTCTAAAAATACGGTGATTCGGCAAAGAATTAAAAAGATTATGATAATTTTTTAACATTAGTATCTCCTTTCCACGTTTCTTCTCAGTAGAAAATAAACTACTTCAGTAACTGAAAAATTTACACGAATATAAAATATTACAGCTAATTTCATCGTTTAACATGCGTCGACCTAAGGATGCCCACTATGCCGCTACTTCTCATAAACATTATGCTCAACATCCACTGTGGCTCCAGAGAGCAGTTTATAGATAGACAAATAATGATGGTTTTTAATGATTTATACAACATTTCGTTATTTGTCAATTAATAATAAAATACAAGAGCTATTTTAAGAATCCCTTTTTTCCCACTGTTCGATGATGGGGCCACCGGTGAATTATTTATTACCCTCGAAAGAGTCGTATACATCTGTACATACATAACATCGTACAACGAAAACATACATTCTCATACATACCTGCCAGAATCACCTGGAAAGTGCACGGCTCTCCTTGGGTGCCAATTTCGTTGGAAGCCCAGCAGGATAGGGTCCCGTAATCCTGAAGTCGAGCGCCAGCCCAAACAAGAACAAATTAAAGAAGAAGTCGAACAGAGGGAGGGAGAGAAGAAAAAAGTAAAGAGTTATTGATGACTTGATGCATGAATGCTGATCGGGCAACCAGCAGCTGCTTCTAATGCGAAAAAGCTGAATCGTTTTTTCGCCATCGGATGGTGATTATTTGCCTGGGACAAAGCTCTCTATCCGAGTCCTGGTCTAAGAGTCGTTTATACAACTTTCACGGGGTAATTCGTCGAGTAGGGGTAAAATAAATAATGAATATGGACAAAGTTTCTGCTGCTTGTTATTGAATGTGTTTCGCTTTGCACAGGTGATCTTTGGAAATTGGAAATGAATGTTTAACCATCACGCAATATGTATTCTAACTGGAGCCTCCGGTGGATGACATTTACAAGGTTTGTGGTATCACGTCCAAATCATTTCTAACCTGGTGCATCACTTTAAAACTGACCACCTGTTCTTAACTTGACTTGTCAAGCTGAAAACACAAAACCATGACAGAGAAAAGTAACAACTGTCTCAGGTGTTGATTGATGTGATTGAGCTTTATCTACCAAACTACCAAAGAAAGTTAATTTACATATGATCTTGATTACTTGGATTTGTGCTGCTTCAAATGATTTAAGTAAAAAGAGAGGCGCCTTCTGACCCCTTTCAAAATAATTAGCCTGCAACCCAGCTGTAGGGCTGCCTTTTAGATCGCTTGGTTTTGTTCAATTTGAAAGACGCTGACAGAAAATCAAAAATTCCAATCGTTACATTTCGTTTATTTGTTTACTATAGGCTCGTTATCAAATAGTAAACAAAAACTAAGCTTTATTCGAAAAACGAGCATCGCAAAACTAACATGCTCACAAAAAAATTATTCAATTTGTCGATAGGAAAGAAGGAGTATATATGCGCTTATTACGCAGAATACTGATTTTATTAAATATTACATCGATTTTGTGTCAAAAAATATATACACATGAGCAGGTATCTGCTTTCTATACATTGCAGTAATTTTAGGTTGAAATATCCTTCTGTTTTCGAGAAAACGATTTTATTATACCTGTTGTTGTCTAAAATGCCGACCCTCAAACCTTACGGGTTTTGGTATTTCTGGCAATATTTTCGTAGGTATACTTTTTTTCGGCATATCGGTGAAAATGTCTATTCTTGGAGAACATACATTTTCACCGATATGCGGAAAATAAAATTACAAAAATCATCTTATCTTAAATAGGCAATATTTTCGCAAAAATTTATTGAAAACGCTAGAAATTGATAATTTTCATACGAAGAAGCTGAAGTTCTATAAAAAACTGTGTCTTTTATAATTTAACGGAATAAAACCAATGTTAAGGTTGCCATGTTATGGAGGCAGTTCATCCATAAGAAGAGATTTATCCAATCTGTTTTGAGATCCTTAGAATTAGAGGGTAATAAGAGCTTAGATTCGAAGTTTTTATGATAAAAATCATAAATTTATTCTATTTAACCTGTTATTTAAGGATAGAGGCATTTTACAAACATAATAGAGGCATACAAAAACACTCTTTCATTCCAATTTCTAATCATTATGAAATCTTTTTGAAAGCTTTAATTTGTTTTACTTTCAAAGTTTATTCGTATAAGAAACAAAAACCACCCAAGATTTATTTTGAGCTACTTTACGTATTATTTTTAAAAGTCAATTTCAAATTTTTAAGAGATCATCAAATCATTATTGCCTTATGTTCAAAGCTTATCACCCTCAAAGTACATCGATCAGAAATGTTGTCTTGTCAAACGGCGGTAGGCGCATTTAGGAACACTTTCCGCTACTTGATTTTTTTAAGTTTTGATTCCAGCACTTTAGATTTCTAGGAATTACCAAAATCATTGTATTAAAAAAAAACGAATTAACTTTATGCATCGAGATAGTTGAGGTTCCAATAACCTTGGGCAAAATAGCTTATGGCTGAAAACTTGAATTTTATTTAAAAAAAGATAACAATAAGATATTTTAATCTCCAAATGTATCACATAGGGTGAGTGCTCTAGGATTGTTCGATCTTCTGTAAAAGATCGATTCCCAAGATCGATTCAGCTGAATGGTTCCAGGATCGATCTACCTAAAAAAACGAAGCAAAAGGATCGATCTTTGCAAGATCGATCTATTTTTTTTTTGTGAGAGGTGCTGTCTGAGGGTTGCTTTATGCCGAAGTAAATAGAAGAAAACGACAGAAAAGCTTATACATTTGATACATACAAGTCAAGCATTCCAGATTGTCCGATTTTATCCGGGCTTGTCCGGATTTTCAGAGAAATGACGGAAAAAGCCCGGCTCAGCCCGGCTGCCGGAGATTGAGGAAAATAGCCTGGATTTTTCTAGGCTTATCCTCATTATTAGAGAAATCCAGACCAAAATCTAAAATTTTTCTGCAGAATTCATGGTTTTTGTACCCAATTACAATATTCTTTGAGCCTTGTTTTAGAATTGTTAAATAAAATTTCAATCTCGCTAATGTGCTTCGGTAAAAAATAATTTATAATATGCTTATCTTTCATCTTTTCTCTTGATTTTTTATGAGACTGACTGGTTTTAGTCAATAGAATTGACACTAATGCACAGTTTTTACCACAATTTTGGGTGTTCAGCTATCATCTGGAGGCTCAAGTTCAATCCATCAAGCAACAAATTTTTCAAGTATTATTTTACTTAGCGTAGAGGTAATTTTAGAATATTAACTTTAGGAATGTGATAATTCAAATGTAAATATAAAATTAACGGTTTATTTTTCTAGAAATACTTTTTGATGTGGTCTCTTGAGAACATTTTTCTACCGAGCTTCGACTATGAAACTTTAAAGTTTCGATAAGAACTGAAATCTTGAGTTGAGTAAAATGCTATAGTTGCCCAAATCAAGGCTGATTAGGCTTTCAAGTCACCATTCTATGAAATTTTAGATTCCTTGAGCATTCGATAACAGTTCAGGTTTTCCTCAAGAGTATGAAGGTAAAAAACGCTTTCTATTAAGTCGGTCTCAATTATATTAGCGGTATGGTAGCCCCGATAATGAAAACCAGTTGTTTGGATGGTACAGGTATCAAAATTCTGCACGAAACTTGATCTTAAAATCTGTGGAATAAATTAAAAAAAAAACTTCAAAAGATCGAAAGATCGGATCGAAAATAAACCGATTTAATCGATTTTTCCAAGGCTAAAGAATCGATTCAAAAAATCGGAAATTGAAGATCAAAAGATCGATCTCGCAAAGATCGATCCGAGATCGACCAATCCTAGAGTGCTCCTTCTTGGGACCTAGAGCCTACTTTAATCCAAAATTCTTGAAAATTGTAAATCATTCATTTTGATAGCATAGGATAAAGATGTTTCTATATACACAATGAACTCTTATTCTTCCTGAATCCTACCATACAGTTTTTTGCTATAAAAAGTCTTACTGATAAAATTTTCAACGATTTAAAAATGTACCTACTTATCAGTGATAAATCAGATAGCTTTATCTTTGGGGCGTGTTTTGAGAAAAAACAGTGAATTAAGAAAAATCTCGTTTATTTTACTGTTCAAGCCAAAGTTTATAGGGAAAATATTTTCACTGTGAAGAATATGAACGATACTATATGTTTTTCCTATAATGAAAGAAAATCAATGGAAAACCCGGAAAATTTGTGAAGGGTGCAAAAATAGGAAACTTTCGACTTTGATGTTCCATTTTTAGACCTGACATCACCGAAACTTTGAGTGAATACCCACAAATAAATCAGGGTGTGAATTTTTAACTGGGGCGTAATTCAGAACCAATATTGAACATTTCTAACATTTTTGGCCAGCTTTACGTAAATTAACTACAAGTAAGTGTACATAACAAAGTTTCAGCTATTGTTATGCTGATAGAACTGACGGGGAGTAAAAGTGTTTGAGATAATCATAACAGAAATTTAAGTGTTTTTAATCGTTAAAAAGCTGTAATACTTTTTTATGAATAGATTTGATTGAAGATTACATTCTTAATAAAATCGTTAATTTATTTTCGAAAAATCGATCTTTTTAAAGGAATTTTAGTTCTAAGTCCAATGAAAGGAACCTGTTCAGTACCAAAATAGGAGCAGTAGGTTCAAAATTGGTAATTTTTATCATCCATATCTTTCCAAATCTTTCCATAAGGGTGAAACCTATGTTGAAAATTCTCATTGAAACTTGCAGATAAAATCTAGAACTATAAATAAATTTTTTGAAAGATATAAACCGGCCGTTCTTTTACGAGAATAATTTATTTATTTATTTTTATTTACATAGTATTCCGTCTTACGACATAACTTGACGAACATAATTCCTAAAATACGAGAATAACATGATTATATAAACACCACCGCTTAATGGGTCCAAAGTAGGGCATGTTTTTGTAATTGAATTGGTAGAAAATCGGTTTTCTTACTTTTAATTTGGTTTAATATATGTCAAAAGTTTCTAGAATTGTGTTGGAATCAACATAATAAAAAGCACATTTTTTCTGATTATTGTAATCTTTCTTCCAAATTTTTCTCCAAATATTGACTTGATAAAAAAATGGTTTAATGCATTTATAAAAATGCTTTTAAATGTCAAAAATTGCCCAGAAGTTTCTGTTTCTAAACGAGATCATACCAAAAAAATGAATTTGAAAATATTTTTATTGATTTTTTTTGTAGGATTTTAAACATTTTAGGCATTGCTTTCAAATATTACTTAGTTTATGTGAATTTGACACATTTTTCCTTGAAACTGTCGAAAATCTGTTTGGTTATAATAAGTTCTGGCTTCGAAAATCTGTGTTCTTATATTAAGTTCTGTCTTTGATAAGATAAGAAAACACAAAAATGCACCTGATTGGAATGCCTTACCCTATACTCTATTCTACTCAATTAGATAAGAATTTTTTGGTTCTTATTTGATTATTGTTTTGATGTAATCAAATTTTGAATATATTTTATCTCATGGCCGTAGGAAAGGGGAGGGGGGGGGGTGTTGGAGGTTTAACCGTCCCTATAAGGGTCTAGCGAAATGTTCGTCTTTAAATTCAAAATTTTAAATTATTATTTTGATGAACGTGAATCAAGAGTAACAATCTCGACTCAGTACTGAGTCCAGCAAATCGAAATTTTATCCCAGGTCAACAATTCTACTACAGATTTTCAAAATCTCACTTGATGATAGATATTTAAAGACTGCACTCGAAAAAGTTATTCACAAAAGAAGTTGGTGCATGAATTTTGGGTACAGTCCTTAGTCTCGAATATCATTTTTTTTTTTCAATTCAAGATTAGACTCGCTCAGGTTGCTCGATTTCCTGGATTTTGCACGAATGTTTTAACATTATTTGCAAAATCATAGAAAAATTTAAATTGCGTGATATTATGAATTTTGCGTTCAAAACAATTTTTTTTATCAAATTTTATCCCAATCAAATGGCTGATGTGTTTTAATAAAAAAAAAAACTTTTCAAGTTTTTTTCTTCTTGATTTTAATTGTAAAATTTCTAAATTTGGCTGGATATTTCCCAGATTTTGGTTTGTCAATTTTGAAATTCCCGGATTTGGCAAGATTTTTTGATAACTTAGACCGGATTTGCCATGACATGCCAAGTGCGAAAAAATATCTGGTGAGCTTAGGTTTGTTTGAATCGTTTCCGATGTTTTGGTTCAATTCTTCTAAATCTAAATTTGTTGTCTGTGTTCGGATTGTGGAATCTGTATTAAGTTTATTATTCTTGATTTTCAGTTCGGTTCATCATCGGGACAAAATCTTGATTCGAATCTTGGTTTTGCATTTAAACAAAAATTAGATTTTTTTCCATGTTCGAAACCCATCATTCCGGAATATTGATAGAAAATATTTAAAACAACAAACCATTCTTCAGATTTGGAAATGAAATTTTTACTCTTAATTCTTATGCAGAATTGAATGTTAAAAATGTTCCATGATGGAGATCCAGTATTGAAAGATTTGAATTTCATCATTCGGAATTTTCTATCAGATTCAGTTGAATTACGAATAGATAATTAAAAATAAAATTCATACAAAAAATCAAAGTTTAAAAATTCAAATAAGAGATCCATGGTTAAGGAATTTAATTGTTCTGTTCATACTGATTGGAAATTTTAGTTTGAAATTTAGATTCAGAAATAAATTTCAAATCAGAAGTTCTTAAAAATCAGGTTCAAAATGCAATATTCAGATTCGGAATTAGAACTAAAAATTTCCCAAAACAAAAAGCAAAACAAGGTGAAAAGTGCTATTATAAAATAAGAATTTTACTTTATTTCATTTATTTTCAAAACTGTGATTTTTGAAAAATATTTTTCACAGGAATTTTTTAATGAAGAAAAATTATTAATGATAATTTAGTGTTTATAAAATAACTTCAGCAGGAAATATATTTTATTGGTTTGCTGTTTAGCATTATTTATATTTTTGATACTTCAAAAATGAAGATTCAAACAAAAATCTGAATGTATAGGGTTTGAAAGAGTTGAAAATAAATCTGGTTTGAACCCCAAACAAGTTATTATTTCAAATGAAGCTTTGGAGACCCCTAATTTATGTTTGAAAGCTTCAAATAAAACCGAACAATTTTAGGACTTGTTTTAGAGAGTGATTTTAAATGTATAACTTTTTATATTCAATAACTTTAAGCCGAATAATGAGATAATCTTAGTATAATTTCTTTTTAATATTCTATATGTTTGCATTTTTCAGGCATATATTTTATAGGAAAAAAATTGTCACCCCCACTCCCAATAGGCAGTTCTTTCAACGGCCCTGTTTTATCTGTTTCGAAAAAAAGTTTCTATTTTGAATTAAGACTACAAGTTCTATAAGATGAGCCCATTTCAATATTTGACTGAAGCCAGTAAATTGAGCCTACATTTAATCTTAAAATAATTTTCTTTCGAGATTTATTAATTTTTTGTATAGCTTTAATTGTTGTTCGGGTTTCAACGGACTTGTTTCAAATAACGTCTGAATTCAATCGCATTTGTAGAACTGTTCACAAGTGCACACATCAGAGTGGAGGCGAAAATGATTAAGTCGAATTTTGGGGAGCGAACTACATAAATACATTTTCTAGATTGACCCAAAAAAACATTTGACATTTGCAAAGTTTCAGCTTAACCGGATTTGATTTAACGGTTACTCCAAGAGCTCAAAGTTTGGATTTTTTACACTTTACATCAGGGACCATCAATGGAAATTGCGGAAAAAAAGCATCAAACGTCAAATTGGTATCAATTAACTGCCTCCAACAAAATTATTGCACAAAATACTGAAATTTCAATGAAACCCTCTTTTTCTGTCCCATGGCCCGAAATTTGATAATTGAAACCAATTTTACGTTCCTCAAAACTCCCTTGTGCCATTATTTTCTTTTAAAATTATATGTAAAATAACGTCAGGAACTTGAAAACAGTGAACAGTGAATATAGACGCTCCTTTCGCCGACCCTTGACACGGAACATGCTACCTGGAGTCAATTGCTCATAGTTTATAACCCTCATCTGAACATTTTCATCTCAATCCGATGCATGATCACGACAATATCGCGAAAACAGTGAGCAACTAACATGGACGGCCTTTTTTTGACCACGATTCAAAACTTGACACCTGAAATCAATTATCTTTTCTGTTAAACTCCCATGTGCCAATTTTCATTACAATTCTATGCTCAATCAAGAGAATATTGTCAAAACAGTGAACAGATAATAACCCCTTTTGCTGACCCCTGAGTCAAGATTTGAAACCTGAAAGCAAAAGAGCGTCCCTCAAAACTCCTATGCGGAAATTTTCATCTCAATCCAATGTATAATAACGCCAATATCGCAAAAACATTAATCAGTGGATATGAACGACCCCTGACGCTAAATTTGATAACTGTAATCGATTGCTCGTCTCTCAAAACACTCATGTGCAAATTTTCATCACAATCCGACGGAAAATAACGTCAATAACGTGAAAACAATATTTGTCTTGTATGGACGCCCCCTTCAGAGTCGTCCAAAAATCTAAAAACATTTTTCATCATTCCTGGTCCTAATGAGCATCCATGCCAAATTTCAGATCTCTAGCTCTTAAGACGGCTGAGTCTATAGAGGACAAACAAGCAAACAAACAAACAAACAAACAAACAAACAAACATACAGATAATTGATTTTTATATATATATATATAGATTTATATTTTTCATTTCTGATCCTGACTCGGTTTAATATTTCAGTGTTTTTTTTTCTTTTTTTAGGACCATTCTTGTTAAAAATAAATCAACCACCCTAGAAAAAAAATTAAGTCTAAGACGCTTAATAAATACGTAACATGAGGATTGGAGTGATTTGGGGTTTATTTTTCATGCCAATTTTTGAAGTTTCCATAAAAATCTTTAATTTTTTTTAAAATTTGAGCCAATGGAGTTCAATTGAGCTTAAAATTGATGTTGGTCTATTGTAAAAGTCAAAAAGCAATTCAAGAACCCAAGGTTTTTATTCAAATATATTTTGATAATTTAATCAAATATGCAACAAAATGATATTTACACGAGAAAGTATTGAACTTTTTTTGAGTACAGTCCAGTACTAACTAAGAAAAAAAGTCTCTCAGCTACATTTGGTTGACACATTCCGTTCAATCTTCAAATAAATTGTTTTAGACAACATATTTTATCTTGTTTATCCCATGGGACACATTTTTTTTAGTCTTCAGGGATTTTTTCCAGTGTTATGATCACTAAATTAGAAGGTTGTTTTGAAAAAAAAATGAGTATGAGGAATAATAAAAATAATGAGATCTACTTTTGTAAGTTGGCACATATGTACATATGTTTGTCATCAAAATAACTCCAAGTTTAGTTTGAAACTTTCTGTTCTATCTCATGAAGCTACTCTTCATTGGGTGGTCACGTAAAAGGGGAAACCCCTAACCAAAGCTTTTCGATGAAATGAGCGGGAAAATTTTTGTGTTCCGTGTTCTAAACAGGCGGAACTTTGGGGCTTGAGCAATTTTCCTTCCCTCACTTACCTGTTCCGTGACCGGAGTGTAGTGAAGCACACTGAAGTTTCCTCCGTTCGAGTACCGATGCGAATCAACTTCCAACGTCTCGGCGGTGTTGTTAAATCTCCAGTGGAAGGATCTGTGAGCCCCGGACCAGGTTGGTTGGTTGAATTTTCCACCGAGAATTTCCACAACAAGGAAAATATGATGCCGGGAGAAAGGAATAAAAAGAAAAAGTTGCAAAGAAAAAAGAAACGGGTTAAGACAGTGTTATGATGAGAAAAGTGAGAAAATCAGTGCTTTGCAGAGGCAGTATTAAATGTCTTGTAATGTGACTTTCATCGGGGATTGAGAGGCCAAGGCCAAGCCACGCCACGCCACGGAACGAAACGAAACCGACCCCAAGACCGAGCCTCTCGTCGGTATTTTGGTCTTGTGAAAGTTAAAACTTCTGCCAGCCAGCTAGCGGTAAATATACTTTTTAATTCAATTAGCCAATCTTGAAGAGAAATTTTTAATAAGCTCTCGGTTTGGTGTTGGAAAACTTTTTGCACCTGTAAGTAAAAAACAAAAAAAAGATGATACGCTCATTTGAACAACTCGGAACAGCCCACAGAGACAAGAAGTTCGAATATTATCTGGTGCTGTGTTGTTCGTGTGCAGGATCTTCTTGCATATTTTTTCGAATTCTTTTACCAGTTTGATCCAACCAAAACTTTAGTTTTACATCAGGTGAATGGGAAAGTTTGTCCTGTTAAGAAGCTCCGAGACAAGTTCCAGTGGAAAAAGTAATTCGAAAGTGTTGTTTTAAAAAATGTAGCCTAGTGCTGCCTCATTATGAAACTGGTAGAAATCATAAATTGAAAGTAAAATGAATAATTTATCAGCTACATAATGTTAAGTGTTGGTAGAAGGCGATAGAAGGTCAAACCGCTAACTTAAAAATTTAGAGAGCTAAATTCAAAGAACAAAAAATATGTGTTAGGATAAGGTTGCCAGAATTTTTTCAGCACGTACCCGGGTATTTGATTCAAAAATGTCGCCCAAAAATCCGGGCAACATCCGGGCAAATTCGGTCTAAATCCAGGAATTACTCAACACAAATCAAGGAAAAAATTTGAATTTTTTTTTCTTCAGCAGTTTAGAAATCGTATTTTAAGCTTCCAAAAAACTTTTCATGGTCATTTTTATAGAACATACTCAAAAAATTTCGTTTAAGACGCTTAAACTACAAAAAAATACAACACCATTTGTTTTTTTTCTTGTTTGTTTTAGCAAATAAAGTGAATAAATCCGGGCAAAATCCGGGCATTTCTGACTGAGTCATTTGTTCCAGATAAACTACAAAATGTACTTTTTCGCCTTTCTTACAGAGAGGTATATTTATCGATTGATTTTGGAGATTGTTAATTATAGGTCTTAAACATACCTTTACCGTCGAATCAGCTCGACGAGTTCAGACGATGTTTGTGTATTTGTGTGTATAAGTGTGAATTTGTGTAACTTTTGTTTTCGCCATTCTTGCGAAACTGGACTATAAAAGAATGGAAAAAAACATTTTTTTATCATAGCAAATATCATGAAAATGATCACTCCAAAAAACGTATCTAGCTTAGAGTTACCATACGTACTCTTTTAAGAGTACATGTTCTCTTTTTCGGTCGAGAAATGGGCGTACTCTTTTTTTTTGTGAAATTTCATCAAATGTACTCTTTTTTTTGTTGAAAGAGATTTGATCTGAAAAATCTACGTATTTCTTCTATTTTATGAAGTTATTTCACATCTTATGCTAAAACAACGAAAGGAATACGACTTACAACAAATTACTTTAACATCTTGTTTTCATTAACATGCAATTTTAGTCGTAATAAAGTCAGCTCGATAAGCGCCTTTGAGTATGCAAACAGTAGTCAATATATACACAATTTAAGTAATATGCTAAAATGCGCACAAATCTTAAATATTTTTTTTGACACTTTACCATCGTGTCTAATCTCAAATAATGATTGTTAAGCAAATGTACGCGTCCATAAAAAAAAAGTTTTTTTTGAAATGGATTGTTTTATAATGTTTTTTGCTGTTTGTCAGCATTACACCTAAATACTGCTATCTTTTCGAATAATCCAACTTTGGAATTACCTCGACAAATTAACAGAATTTGATTGAATGGAAATATTTCGGTTTCCAATTACAGTAAAACCCCGCTTATTCGAGATAGTTGGGGCCTCTTCAGATAATACGAAATGTGTATATCATTTTCTTCTGTATTGCATACCATCCGGGAGCGAAGCTCGATAATAAAATGGATCTGGTATCAACCTGATGGCTGGAAGCTCCAAAAACCGAAGCTATATCGTTTCTCCTGACTTTTCGGGTAAATGATCTCGATGTACTCTTTTTGGTGTTGCGGGATCTGGTAACCCTAATCTAGCTCGCAATATCCAGCAATTCATGGCGTTATTGGCGATTTGCAGCAAAACTTATTGACATGCAGCGCCAACTGATTCTTACTTATGGAACTAACAAAAGGGTGATGATAGCCGATTTTTAACATGGCAGTGAATATGAAATTAAATTAAGTTAAAATTAAGTTTTTTTTCAGAAACTGTATCATTCTGTATCTTCAATTTATCAGATCCAATGATTTTTGCACACGCAATTCAAATATGTCACGTTTTGTTGACCAAAAATTTATTTTGAAATTTAAAGATTTGATCGAAAAGAAATATATCTGACTTGGTGAATATACGAAACAACGCAACGTTCATCAGATTGAGCTTAAGCTTGTTAATCCATATCCAGTTGAATTTTGCAGTGTTTGATAACAGAAAAATATAGGGAAAGATCTTTAATTAAAAAAAATATATGTAAATAATGAATCAACTTAGTAAATTTTGAAATTGAATTTAATTTATTTCCGAGCTGTGTTATCAATAAAATTGTAAATAGAAGGTAGAGTAAAAGTTTCCTCATTTGAAATTTTTTATCATCATGAATTTCTTCATTTTGCCTAATTCCGCTATTTAATTGTTTGCAGCATTCCCTAGAGCTTCTGTAGTGAATGTTTATTGGGATGGTTGCTAATCTCTTCTATTCAAACGAGTGCAAAGTTGTGTTCCAGAAAATAGTTATTTGGAAATTGATCCGGAGTTTTCTTCTCTATAAAAGAGTCACTTTCAGAAAAAGTTGTAAAAAAAAATTATTCTCTACAATTTTCGTTTCAATCTGCTGGGTAGCAATCGTAGCTTGATATGAACAAACAGTCCATTGTCCAAGCGCTGGTCTTAAATGTATTTTCCGAGTGAACAATTTCGCTATGGAGATTTCCCAACTCGGCAGCCGAATCAGAGTTTCGGGTCCTGGATTTCACGGGATTTTCTTGAGGTATTTTATTTTCAACTTCGTTTATTTTTTTAACGTTTTCTTATTCGTTTGATTTGTTGTCTGACGAGCTTCGTTTTCAGTTACGTTCAATTATTTCTCCTGTTGATGAAGGGCGCACGAAGTTTTTCCGAAGAACTAAAATCAACAAAAATTGAACAATAATCTGATTTAAAAACTACTAATGATTGAGTGAATTACTTTTTCTTACCATTTTCTGCGGTTCATATTGTAGGGATGAGATGAAGGATATATAGACAATAAATCAAATTTAATTAAGAATAAAATATAATAATAGTTGTATTCGGCAACACTGAAGATAAATAAAATAAAGTAAAATAAATTGCTATGACAACGTTTGCTATTTTGGAAACACATGACAAACAAACAAAACAAAGTCAATCATTGATATATTCTTGTGAGCGTCAGACGTGTTTAAGTGAATCTCTGAATTGAGATTCGTAAAATCACGACAATGGCGTGGTCGGTAGAATAAGCACAAATAGCGCAGATATTTAAGGCTGCTACTGCTGATTGTTTTGATTTGGCCTTCCGGTGGAATAAGACGGAATTGCCGTGAGAAGCGCAGATTTTTAAGGCTGCTGTTGTTGATTGTTTGTTTTAATTTCGCCTTCTGGTCGAAAAAGGAACTAGCTTAAGAAGCGCAGATTTTTAAGGCTGCTGCTTCTGATTTTTGTTTTGATTTGGATTTTTAAGGACTGCTGCTGATTGTTTGTCTTGAATAAGCCTTCTGGTTGGGTAGGCTGTTTCTAATAATACTATCGAATTATTCCGGCTCTGGTAAACAGAGACAGAGTGACCAGGAAAGCACAATTTGAGAAAGCTGTTGCTAAGAATTTTTTATACGGATTGTTTCGGCCCTGGTAAATAAAAGCAGAGCGACAGGGAAAGCACAAATTGGGAAGGCTTTTGTGAAGAATATTTTCGGATGAAATGAAGAATATGCAAAATAAAAAGATTTGAAAAGCTTTTGCAGAGAATGGAATGTAGAATTGAGATGAGGGATATTTGGTATATAAAACTTCGTATTTTAGAAAAACAAAAGTCTTTAAATTATAGATTCTATTGAGAATAGAGTTGAGAAGGAATGTAGAGATGAGATGAAGGATAAGCAGAAATAAATAAAATTTGTAGGATGGAGAATAAAGATGTGGCATATGGAATAAAAATTGAGGATAGTTGGTAAATAAAATTTTATTCTAAAGGAAAACAAAAACAAAAGACGACGCATGAAAAGTTTTAATTGAGAATAGAGATGAAAACGAATGTAGGGATCAGATGAAGGATATACAGAAATTAAATCAATTTTAATTAAGAATAAAATAATATAATAGTTGTATTCGGCAACACTGAAGATAAATAAAATAAAATAAATTTATATGACAACGTTTGCTATTTTGGCAACACTTGACAAACAAACAAAGCAAAGTCAGTCATTGAAATATTCTTGTGAGCGACAGACGTGTTTAAGTGAATCTTTGAATTGAAATTCGTAAAATCACGACAATATTTCCTTATTTCACAATTCACAATTTCGTAATTTACATAAAGAATTTTCTGTTGCAACTTCCAAAAATAATACGCGATTTGACATTTGAATCCTCAACATCATCATTTTGATCGAAGTGCCCTCTGAGTGTCGTTTTGAACTGCAAATCGCCAATAGCAAGCCAGAAATTTTGTTTTAGATCGCCTAAGGCTTGAGACGTTTTATTTTACGACACAATATGACGTTCACGGATTGAAACTTATATTTAATTGTAATTTTCGAGTTGCAATTCAATAAGTTGTAAGTATTAAAACTTTAAACTTGACATACCAAAAGCCTACCTCGTCTTTAGAATGGGGTTTTGTTAAGAAGTGTAACTTAACTAGAATAGAGTTTTAAACGGACCAATTTATTAATCGAATACTAATTTTATACTATTTATAAACCAACAGGCATTTTTCTATCACGATGGACATCAGAATTTGCAGAAAAACCATAAATCTAAAATTCTCTTCTTTATTCTAAAAAAAATATTTAAAAAAATCTTTTATGTCATTAAAGCTGTTGTGCTGATATAAGATATTCTTCAAGAAGCCAATTTCAGTCTCAGTTTTATTTTGTGTTTCTTGTTTTTCTAAATGCGAAAGAGTTTGATAAATCATTCAAGGTTACAAAATTTAGATTTTTCCGAGGTGCAATAAATTTAAAACGTATTATTGACTAAAAATTTGTTATTGAAATAAATTTTCAAACCCGGTTAAAATTATTTAAGGAACTTCTGAAATTTTTTGGAATGAACTTGAAAACAAGAACATTGCGTTCTAAAATAATAGTTTTTAATCAATTATCAACTTTCATCAAGACTTTAGGTTATTTTGAGTTCTGCGAAAAAAGTTATAGAAGTATTCTATTTGATCACTTTTCCTTTTTTAACGAATTTTAAACAAGTTTTAAGCTAAATTGAATCTAAGAAACTTTTTTTTAGCATGAATTTAATTGTGTTGCAGGTTCCAACAAATTTCTGAATGAAATTAGGTATTTTTTAACTTTCTGCAGTAATTAAAACAAAAAAAAACTTGAAATGAAATCTTTTTAAATTTTTAAAGACTGTTGAATTTTTTCATCAAAATATTAATCCTTAATTGAATGACGTATCATAAACCAGGTCAGAATCAGATTTCTTCTTAAATGTTGGTTTAATAGTTAATCAGTCATCAATGACAAAATATTCGAGTTCTTGACACTAAAATCATCAAAATCAATCATTAAAACAGCACCAAAATGCTGTTCTTTTGAGTTGTATAATGGTTGGACGTTTTTATTGAAACAAATTCCTTGAATGATAAAAAAAACTATATTTTTCCATTATAATATTTTGCTTTGATTTTTAAATGAATTTACTGCATTTTATAGTACAGTTTAATGTGGTTTAATAATCAATTTTGAAAAAAAAAAAAAAATAGCAGATTTAAAGTCAAGCTATTTAAATGTTTAGAAATATGTTTCTATGTTTTTCAATTCTAAATTTTTGTTTTCTAAAAGCATAAACCTTTTTATTTTTCAAATCAAATCAAAAAATCACATTTAAGATCGCGATTGATTTTATTTTTAATTCAAAACCCCACAGCGGAAGTTTTCATTCAACCCTTCAGTTGAAAATTAAGAAAAGAAATGTAAATTAAAATGAATAATAAATAACAATTATTACCATTTTGGTTGATTTTTTACTTGATTTTACATATACTTTAGAATTCTGATTGATTTTTTTTAAATGGTGTTTTGGAAATATTTATTTGAAATTTGAAAACTGAACTGCTTAGCAATTATTTACAAATTTCTAGTTTAGAATACGACTCATTTTGAAAAAAATAGCAATGACTTACCAAAAATATCATTGATTTGAAACGATCATGGTGATCTGTTCTGGTAATTTTGATTTATATTATCAGTCTAATTAAACATTTTAAGAGTTTATAAGATAACCATGAGTAAGAAAATGAAGTTGGAAATTAATTTCTTATCTAGGGTGAATTGCCCCCCTCCCCCCCCACATTTGGCGGATCTTTCACACGGGCCTGAATGTACTCAGCTATGATCTTTCTTGTATCAATTGGATGCGGAGAAAACATTCGGAGGGATCTGACGAAGTGCCATGTTTTTTTTTTATTAAAACGAAGTATGAACAGTTTACAAAAAGTAAAACTACATCTGTCAACGTACACATAATTTCCATGAAATTGTCCTCTAATTGCTGTCTTTTCATCATCAAATACCATCTCGGTCAATCCTATTGCATCTTATATGGTCCTTCAATATAATTTTACATTTAGAAACTGCTCTACTCATCTCACTACTAATACATTAACTCACTCCTAACACATTCTTATTTTCCTTTCTTCTTTTGATACTTAGCTCTCGATCGTGGTTTTGCCATAAGAAATAGATCTGCTACTTCTGGAACGATGTCCGAAGTGGCATCGCTTTCGCTGATTCTTCTCTGTTACGATTGTAATCGGCATCGAAGCTCTCTTTTTCCGGTGTTACGGCTGGGTACTTCAGGAACCTTGAAAACTTCAGAATCTCTATCTCCCTCTGATTAGTTTGATGATCCAGTTTTCCTCAGGGCTGTCCCAACGGTAGATGCAAAACACGGTTTTCGACCACGCTAAAACAATCCGGCTGGCACCGGTGGCGTAAATTGCTGTTTTAGCACAGTTATCGATTTCAAAATTCCCAAAAGTTATACGCCTTTGTTCCAAATTCATGCAAATTTGGAACAGGATTTCAAATTATACGACAGATCGATTTAGTTCACGGTGAGAAAATTTTAGCCAACAATGATTTCTTTCACACATGTTTGGGTAACATTGGGTGTGATAATAGTTTCTTTTTGAGATATTATTTGAATGTTTTTTTTTGCTTCAACCAGCCTATACGTTACATAAATTGAGAAAAGATGTTAATAAAAACCATATCAAGTATAAATAATAAATGTCACATTATTCTCGATTTAATATAATTAAATAAAAAGCTTTTCATTTGGGCTCGAGGAATTGTGAATCCAGTCAGCGTTCTAAAATTAAAAAAAAATAAACGTAAAGAAAAATTTAATACTTTTTCGATGAGGTATAATAAATGTTTATCGTTTGTTCTATAATTTTTGTTTTATTTGAGATATTGAGAGATTTTTAGTTTCGTGTAGAGTGCTCGGAGTTTTCGTCATTATCAGCATATTTTTCTGTATCCATACATAAATTTACAAAGTGAAACAAGTTTTTGTCAAACAAAAATGTCGACAAATCAAAGGAAAATTTCCTTTGACTTTGGGATAAACATTTCTCATTTCCTTTATCAATGTCAGCAATAACTTGAAAAAAATATTGCTTTTCATTTCATTTTAACAAAAGTTTGTTTCATTGATTCAAAGCAATTTGATTGAATTAATTGAAGAATTGTTTCAATTGACCTTTTTTCCTCGTTGTGTAGTCATTTTTGCTTTTAAATTAATGAAATCCTGGTAGAATAGTTGAAATCATTGTTAGCTGTCAAAAAGAATATTCGTAGAATAAATTTTAAGACAATTAACCGTGAAACTCAAAACTTATGCAATTTTTCTTATAAAATGGGTTTTTTCTTCTCAATTATTGAGTGTCTGCAATGAAAGTGTTTCCGTTTTAAATTTGCTTATACACCGGTGGGGAGTGGGTATTTTAGCCGATTCTAAAATTTCAAGTCGTGCTGAAACTGGTATACTTAAAACCAATATTTACGCCTGAACCGTTGCAGGTGCTCTGAGAGTTCGTTTTATTCCACGGCCATCTTGGACCACTTCCCATTCGCAAGCGCCTCGTTTCCCTTCGACTTGGTTGTCTTCAATAGATTCAGTTTCTGGTTGATCCACCGAAGTTACCTCGCACTCGTTAGCTGTAACGCCTCTCTCCGAACTCGGTTTCAGATTTAGCTTTACCATGTCAAGCTTCGCTCCTTTTGTTGAGTTAGAATCAAGAACCTGACTGTACAGTGATCTGCCAGTCGACCCTTGATTTTCACAAGCCTTTGCAACATCAACACTACCCAGAGCGCGTCCTCTCAGAAATCGACAGAGCATGCAAAAAATTGAGAGTTGAGTCACCGAACTTAGAATAAAACGGTTAACTTCGGCGACACTCCAAGAACGCAAATATTTTCATTCGGTTTGTCCTGCCGAGATACCTAGAGGCAACAAATACGAATGCGTACAAGCGAAATCAGTTTGAATCGTACACTCGAACGGTGTGGTCGCATTTTGTCCCCGTGTCCCGTGTGTGCTTTCAATCGTAGCTGTCGACTCTCAGGTAGGCGAACACGGGTCTCGAAGGGAAACATACAAACACGATTCGGATTTTGTTCGTGTGTTTCTCTGGAGGGCGTGTCTTAGCTTAATTCGTGGCACTCACCCAAGGCACGCGTATGGTGTGTTCCTCTCTAACGATGTGATGATGCAAAATCGCCAGAGAGATCGTTACGATCCCTCTGGCGATTTGAGTTACCTCTCTGCCGTTTCAAATTTACCGGGTAGTTGCTGAGTGCAATTGTTGTACCCAGCGGTATGTAAACTCGCTTCGGAAAGAATCTTTCGGCAGATTCTTCCCGAGTTTAACTTGTTGTGGGCAGATTGATTTTATCTTCGTTCCGATCATTACATGATTGCACACAATACGAAGAGTACAGTTCTGCATTGATGTTTTCCATACCTCGCAGGAATAAAATCACATCAACGAAACAACAGAACGAAGCTTACCGTACACGAATGCACACGAGCGATCGTTGCCCGACGGATCGAGTGACCATTGCCTTGCACCCTTCTCTCGCCCGTTTCCCGTTCCCTTGTATCTATCACTTTCAGCCACGCCCCCATGCGTTGTCCGATTGATGTGTTCGGCATTCAAAACGAAAACGTTTTAAATTTTGAATTCGCAGAACTGTACGTTCGCTTCGCTGATGTTTCCCCCGATTGCTGTTTACTCCTGCCGAGTTTACCCGTAGCTTACTTCCTGATGCTTTCCGAGTTGAACTATCGATAGCATCATTGCAGTTTGAGTTTAACGAAATAAAATCTTTCTGCAAAGAAGGGCAAAGTGCGAGTATGTAGGCTCGCGATTTTAACATCACTGGTTGTAGCCGGCTATTCACAGATGTACGATTAAGGCAACTGTTCCTTACATGCCCCGCATTGCCACACGAGAAACATTTGTTCTGTAGCCCGTCATGATATACACGTACGTTGAAATGCAATACGTGGATGGTAGCTGACAGCTCTTTGGTAAACTCCATTTGCACACCACGTACACCATTCATAATTGGAAATCCAGTTTCAGCTGAGTACTTTTCCCTAATCATTCTGTAGATCTTACCATAGTTCGACAACACTTGTTCAATTTCCGCATCTTGGACGTCTGGGGGAAGCCCGAATAATCTTATGTACTTGACGGTATTACTTGCCACAGAAACAGTTACTGTAATCGAAAGTCCATTGTCGTGATTAAACAACGCACTCTCGGTGACCTTCAAAAATGCGGACTCCATCGCTTCTTTTGATCCAAACATGGCGTAAACGCAGCATTTTCTGCTTTCCTTATACATGCACGCTCTTTTGTTTTAACTCAAAATTAAGTATGACCGAGGTTCAAAACGTAGTTCGATTCTATGAACTTAAAGTTAAGTACCCTTTTTTCCTCCTTGCGATGGATCAAAACGGAGTTCGAACTGCGAAATCAAAATTGATCCCTTTTTTTCCTTCAGCGAGGGATCAAAGCTGAGTTCGACCTTATGAACTAAAAATTGAGCTCTCTTTGTTGGACTGAAAACACTTAGCGAGTTCAGTCCGAACCGAAACAGCAACCAACGAACAGGTCGCAAAATTATGTCGTTCCGGAACAATAACGGAAGACTATGAAGGAACTTCATAATGAAATGCATGTTCACAGTGTCAGCGTAAAATTCTGTCCGTCATTGTCATCATATGGTGAGCGGCTTGGAATGTACGGAAACTTCCGGATGTTGTTTACTTCACATGGGAAGTAACATCCGGAAGTTTTCTTTGACCGGCAATGTCAAAACTTTCCACCGCTCTGTAATTGCAATGCAATTTACCGGAACAGCAACATCCGGGTACAACAAATTTTAATCATCCTTTAATTCCCTGAAAATCAGCTACCCTCGAAAAAAAAGGATAAATCCGAGTTCGGCTGCCGAACTTAGTATTGAGTATGCCTATCAGAACTTAGTTTTGCTATTGCCCAGTCAAACTCAAAGTTGAGGGAAGCCACCGAAGTGCTGTTTTGAACCAAAACTACTTAATTTTGAGTTTAAAAAAAGAGCGTGTGGTCTTGAGCAAATCTGCCTCAAAACCTACCTTCTTGAAGAACTTATTAAAGACTTCTAAATCTGTAGGCCTAGGTCCATCCGATCCAAAGAAGATCCGTAACGAATTTGATCGAAAATGGCGACTTGTTTGACTTGTATCACTCATGTTAGGTTTTGGTGGTAATAAGCTTTCGTTACCTAATCGGTACATATCTTTGGGTCTTCTATGTCGCTCTGAAACCTTGGATTATAATAAAGGCTATTTTTTTTTTTAAATAATGATCAATAATTTCAATTTGGTTAAATAAGTTTAAGTTGCTTGAAAATTGAACCATCTTCTTGATATGGAAAGCAATGGCTCAACAATAAAGGATAATCGTGCCCTAAACTTAGTTGTTTCGATTTGATGTCGATTCCGCGATAATTTCAACAAGTAACCAACCATCCCGAATCTACCCGAGTTGGGTCGTAAAAAGATAAACATTCCCGTATACCGTGTCTTTATCCCTTCCCTCGATCGAAGGGCCCAGGTAACAAAACGATTTGCGTTAATTACGGTGAAAATTGTGCCCGTGCCTTTCTTAGTCGAGTGAAAGTATGTAAATGAAAAAAAAAAACCTGACCCTAAACAGGAGGAAACTTTGACTACCTTCAGTCAGTAGCTACTAAAATAAAGTCGTGTGGGAACAACTTAGCCAAAAGCGTATCTGTCGGCAGGGATAAACAAAAAGGGAGCTGTGACCATTTCAAGCCGTGTTTTCGTACCCAAACAGTGCGGCCCACGGAGGGAAAATCCTTGCCGGCCAGAAAATTTTCCTACATTGAAGTAATAAAAATCTCAGCCTCGACATAGCCAGCAATTTCTGTTCTGTTCTGTTCTGTTTAATGCATTACAATTCTGCCTTCCGTTTCCCGCGAGCCCCCGCAAAAATAACCAAACACAGTTGGCAAAACAAAACATGGTGCAGGTTTCAGGCTAGGGTGTCCCCGAAAACAGGCAACAACTTTGATTCGAGCGCGGGTAATGGGGAGAAAACAGGAAAAAATTCGAAGAGTTTTGACATTTCCCAACACTCTGCCCGGCCCGGTGTGTGCGAGCGCAATGATGCCGGAAAAAGTTTCCACGTAAAAACCCAACTTTCGTTGTTTGGTATAAACTTTACTTGCCCTGGAACAACATCACCGGGCGGGTTTCGGAAGAGCGTGTTTATTTATTAAAAAGTTGCCATACTCCCCCTCATTGAAAAGAGGCAACAACAACAGAAAAAAAGCTCCAGCCTGCTCGCAGCACATGCATTCATATTTCCAAAAAGCATTACAATCCGTTTGCCGAAAAAAAGACAAGTTAGGATTTTATATCCCCTCCAAATGTCGACAATTCCTCGTTTAATGGCAATGCGACGTTATTTTTTTTTATCTAACAAGTCAAAAATGATGGAATCCATATTTTAATTTTCCTGGTTCGGGATCCGCCGCAATGTTTTGTTCTGAAAGATGGGTAATAAAACGAAAACCATTAATGTTGAGACACCACCAGATACAATCTGCGCTATTGAACTTAAATATAGGTTACAGTTGCTTAACTGTAAATCTACTGTATCATGCTTTTGAGGCCTAGGAAGGTTCCAATTATGGTTTGAGACCCCTCTGTCTCTCTCATAGGAATGGGGGAGGGGGTCTCTCAAAGAAAAGACAAATGTTTGCATAGCTCGAGAACTGATTAAGCAAATTAAAACAAATTTGGTTTGGAAGGGTATTTGGGTACACGAATTGGTTCTATGAATATTTGGCACCCCTCCCTCCTTCCAGTGAGATGATAGGAAGGGGCAACCTAACAATTTTGTACATAACTAGAGAATTAATAAAGCTAACGGAACTCAATTCGGCATGGTAGGGGATTGGAATACGATAAATGTTTCTATGATTATTTCAGACCCCTCCCTTCTTCCAATGGGAAATTAGGAAGGAAGGAGGGGAACTCCCATACATTTTTTATTGCACAACTTACTTGGAAACTATTCGATCAAATGGAACCAAATTGGGCTTGGAAGGGTATTTGGGTACAAGAAATGGTTCTATGAATATTTGGTACCCTTCCTTTCTTCCAGTGGAGAGATAGAAAGGTGGAAAAGGGCTCCTCTACAATTTTGAGCATAACTGGAAAACTTATGAAGCAAATGGCACCAAATTCGATATGGGAAGGTATTGGAATATGAAATTGTTTCTATGATATTTTTATGATATTTCGGGAACCATCTGTTCTTCCGGTGGGAAAACTTCAAGGGAGGACGGTTTTCCCATACATTTTTTTTCATTATTCGGGAACTTCTCCAGCCACTGGAACCAAATTTGGAATGGGAGGGTACTTGAGTACGAGTGAAGTTTTGGTACTAGGGTAGAGGCCCCTAAGACAACGGCTTAAGGAAGCTTTTTTCATTAGTTCAATAGAATTGCCTTCCATGTTGATTGAAAACTGTCATTCATTCATTGAACTATATTTTTAATATTGTGTTATGAAATTATGCAGGAAATAGATCAATCCATTACGTACTTTTGAGTCAATTTATGATTTATTTTTCTCATTCAAGTTCCTCCATTGTCGTACCAGGTCCCTAATTCCGTCGTACAAGGAGACCGGAATAGAGTTGTTTTTGACATTTCTTACGCACACGTGCTGAGCGTGTACAGATGAGACGGGACAATTAACCTCCAAAACTCTCGGTACAAAAAACGGACAGCCGGTCGACAAACATGGTCGTTTTTGAGGTTGATTGTCCCAAAACTGAAAAGTGTTGGTGAAACAACCAGCATAATATCACCAACACTATAAGCGGCAAATAGGACTATTGTCTCAATTTATTCCACCCTCTTAAGAAATACATTTAAAATTTTGCGGTTGCGGTTCATGCAATTAGCATCAGCTTACATCTAACGGATCAACCGCGCAGGATAACAGCAGAAGTTCTCTCGAGTAACCAGTCGCAATAAGCTATGAAACTAGGATAGCTTTATTCTAAACAGGTCCATTGCTTGGCTAATGCATCTGCACGCAGCAAAGTATTATACCTTCTATTCAATTCTACCGAAATTGTCTCAAACTATTCCTCCCTAATGAGGGATAGATTTGAAATTTTGCGGTTGCGGTTCATACAAATGCTATTATTTACGTCGCACGGATCAACCGCGCAGGATAACTGCAAAGTTCGAATGAAATCTAAGTCGCAATAAAATGGACTTGCCAAGAAATCCCAAGGAAGCGTTTTTGTAGCTAGGTACCATTGCTTGGCTAAGGCAATTGCAGGCAGCACAATATTAGACCTTACAAATTGAATCCACCCTGCAAATGTATTTTGTACCAACACACTCTCCAACGGACAGGGCTGCCATGATCCAGGATTTGTCTGTAAAATAAGTTTTTATAACATTCATACAGCTATTTCCCACAAATTACAATGCACAAATTTACACAGAAACTGCACATATTTAAAGAACATTAATATTTTTAATAGAACTATATGTTTTTTCTACGTAATGAGACTGAATAGTAAGACATTTGAGGAGAGACAGAATCACTCTTGCGTTTTGTCAACATGTGCATTCTTATCCATGTGGGAACCCTGGCGAAGGATATCGAAACAAAGCAACGCCACGTTGATGCGTGTAATGCGCATTAGACTGGTTCAGCTAATCTATTCGTGTTTTTTTTCACGAGCGATAAAAGTTTTTGCAAAAATGTTTTTTTTTCGGAAATTGACGCTTCGTTATTCTTACACTTTGTTGTTGTCAAGGTTGCAAATAAGAAATCAGTTAAATGCAAGTTTTTGGGAAATTACGTAAAGGCATTCAACTAAAATTAAACTTTTCGACTTTTTTCATTCAAACTGTAATATGTCAAAAACGACAAAACATCTTTTGTTGCAAATTCACTGAGAATATATAAAAATGAAGCAAACATGAGTCACGTTTCAAAACTTATATGGTAGGAATCAGAATATAAGCAGGTTCTGTACAAAAAATCATATCTACCGATTTTTTATCTCAACTTGTATTGAGATCCAAACCAGAGATTCATGAATTCTAATTTCAAAATTTTAATGATTCATTCTTCCAAATTTTCTTGTCATTTTGACTTTCAAAGGAAAATAATTGCATTGTTTTTCATGCATCTTTACAATTCAGTAGTGATCGAGGTTTTCTGTACAGGAATTCAAATGTTTTCCCCGAGTAGATATTGATTCCAATTCAAAGAATCTCTGAAAACTGGAGAAGTTTTAGTTTAAGTTTTCAAGGATTTCTCAGTGACCATTCTGTAGGGCAAAGCGTTTGGTCGTATGTGAGATATTGCAGTTTGAATGAAAGAAGTTCAAAAAGTCTTACTTTCATAGAATTGATGTGTTATGTTTCGAATACTTAAGAAAATGTTTAATGTCATCAGATAATAAAACCAAAAAAAATCAAATCTTTAAATATAAAATTTTAAAGAAACAGTGTCATTGGAGTTGAACGTTAGATATGTGTAAAGTAAGAGATATTCTTGCGTCTATTAGGTTATGCACGGTACTGGTAGTAAATAATTTGTAAAACACCAACCACTCAGCTAAAAATGCCATCAATTCTTTGTTCATTTAAAACCATGCATTATAAGCAATGCTGAATACATTCAAGTATGTTTTGAATATAAATAGACTTTTTGCACTTATATCCCAGCGTATTAAGTTCCCAGCTTGAATGAGGTCAAATAAACTAAATTACTTGGAAATCAATTATGTTAATTCTTTATGAGTCTGACTGTGGTCAGCAAAAAATAGTAAAAATTAACCGGTCTAATTCCAGTTCTTGCAAAACGGTTTCCTATGCTTGTCGCAAAATTACGACGAATTATGGGATCCGAGCGATTCGATTTCAATCGAAAATTGACAAATTTACATAAATCAGATTTGTTTGAGATCATTTTTCTAATTTTATTTCAACATTTTTCTGTTGGATTTTATGATTTTGATCGTTACAGGCATTGTTAAGAAACGTTAAAGCAAAGAAACACGTTGGAGGGATCACTAAGTTCGTCTTTCAATATGGCGGAGTCCGCCAATAATTCATTTCACCTCGCGATTTCAAAATCAAATATCTCAAAAAATATTTTCAAAAGTGACAAATTTGTGATAGAAAATAAATTCACAGGCGTAAGTTTATCATGTGAAGTAGCTAATTGAAGTGGAAAGTGATTTTTCGGCTCTTAAACATGCATTCATCAATTAAGACGAATCAGAGGGATACGACGGAGGAGGGTACACCTACCCTACCTCTCCTCCCAGTTTGGTGATAGAAAGAGGAATGAGGGTGGGGGAGGCTGCTTTACAATTTTTCGCATAACGCGAGAACTAATCGAGCAAATGGAATCAATTTGGGCATGAGAGGGCTTTTGGATACGAGAAATTATTATTTGCTTATTTGCGACTCCTTTTCCTTCAATTGGGGATTAAGTTAGGGAAGAGAGTAGATCCTGTACAACTATTTTGTATAAACGAAGAACTAATCTAACAAATAGAACCAAAAATTACATGGGGAATTATTTGGGTACGAGAAATGGTTCAATGACTATTTAAAACACCATCTGCCTGGGAGAGGACCTCAAAACAATTTTTTTTTGTAAAACTGGATAAGTAATTAAGCCATTTGTAAGTTGTAAATTTGACATGGGAAGGTATATGAGTACGAGATATGTTTTTATAAAAGTTACAGATCCTTCTGCCTGAAGTGTGGAGAAGGGGAAAGACGGTAGGGCTCCATATTAATGTTGTTGTATTACTTAAGAACTAAAGGGTGATACAATCAAAATTTGGTCAATATCAACTTGACGTTTTTCTTTCAATTTTGCATTTAAAAACCTGAACACCCCTTATTTTGAAGGTGTGTGTGTGTAGAATGTTGCTCCAATTTTGATTTTGGAATTCACTCTTCAGTTGTCAAAATGCCGTCCAAGGAAGAAGAGCAGCGTATCAAAATTTTGCTCGCGCATCGCGAAAATCCGAGCTACTCGCACGCAAAGCTGGCAAAATCGCTAAAAGTTGTCAAATCAACCGTTACAAATGTAATTAAAGTGTTTGGGGAACGTTTGTCGACAGCCAGGAAGGCTGGATCGGGGGGAAATCGAAAACCGGAAGCCGCTGAGACGACAAAGAGAGTTGCCGGTAGTTTCAAGCGAAACCTTAACCTCTCTCTCCGAGATGCCGTAAATAAGCTGGGTGTATCGTCTACAACCGTGCATCGAGCCAAAAAACGAGCCGGACTATCGACTTACTAGAGGGTAGTGACTTCAAAACGCGATGATAAACAAAATACGACGGCCAAAGCGCGACCCCAGAGGCTGTACACGACGATGCTGACGAAATTTGACTGCGTGGTAATGGACGACGAAACCTACGTCAAAGCCGACTACAAGCAGCTTCCGGGACAGAAGATTTATACGGCAAAAGGAAGGGGAAAGGTAGCAGATATTTTCAAGCACATGACACTGTCCAAGTTCGCGAAGAAATATCTGGTTTGGCAAGCCACCTGTACCTGTGGCTTGAAAAGCAGCATTTTCATAGCTTCCGGAACTGTCAACCAAGAAATTTACGTGAAAGAGTGTTTGAATAAACGTCTGCTGCCTTTCCTGAAGAAACACGGTTGTTCAGTACTGTTCTGGCCGGATTTGGCATCTTGCCATTACGGTCAAAAGGCCATGGAGTGGTACGCCGCCAACAACGTGCAGGTGGTTCCCAAGGACAAGAACCCTCCCAACACGCCAGAGCTCCGCCCAATTGAGAAATACTGGGCTATAGTCAAGCGGAACCTAAAGAAGACCAAAAAAATGCTAAGGACGAGCAGCAGTTCAAGGAAAACTGACTTTCTGCGGCGAAGAAGGTGGAAAAGATGGCTGTACAAAATCTGATGAGAAAGGTTAAGCGTAAGGCCCGGCAATTAGGATTTGGAAAAGCGGAAGCCTTACTGAATATTTTTCCTGAATTTTATACTAATTAAACTTGAAAAAAAAATTAATTTGATTTTTTAAATAAACGATTTCACCGATTTACACGTTGACTTGACACATTGACCAAACTTTGACCGTATCACCCTTTAACTCTGAAACAACTGAAATATACAGACCAAAACGTTCACTGGGATAGCCTCAATAGATTCCATGTCAAGAAAATATTGAATTTCATGTAGGGAAGAGTGTTCCTGGTTGTTTTTTGAAGTTTCCATGTTTCTATATCAACAAATAGTTTTAATCAATTTCTTTATTTAAATCCAGTGGAAATTTTTTTTAATAGAATCAAGGATTTTTCCTGAAGAAAAATTGCAAAATAGACTTATATTCTTATTGATATTTGTAATTTTCAGATTATTTGCGATTAACCGACTTTGATTGAAAACTTGAAGTTTTGTCAATAAGTAGACAATCAAAACATTAATTCTCGAATCCGTTAAAATCTGGTATTTCGGTTTCAACTTTGAATTCATGATTTCGATAATCTATTTTTATTATAAAACTAGCTGATCCCGTACGAACTTCGTTTCGCTTTAAATCATTGGTACGTCAAAATGAGTTTAGAAAATGAATTCGAAACATTCTTTCGACAATTTTGGGGAAAAAATTCAACAGTGTTTAAAGTCGCTACTATTATTATTACTTGAAATTCAATTTAAACAGTTGATTAGCTTTTTATTAAAATTTATGTTAGAGTGTTTTCTTCTCGATCGATTGCAAAATCTAGACATTATGGCAGAAACATGTACTATTTGTTTATGTGCACGACTCTTTTGCTTGACCTTCACACTTAAATTGGTATCAATTAACTGCTTCTAACAAAATTATTGCACAAAACTCTGAACGTTCGATGAAACCTTTTTTTTTCTGTCTCATGGCCCGAAATTCGATAATTGAAACCAATTTTACGTTCCTCAAAACTCCCTTGTGCCATTTTTTCTTTTCAAATTATATGTAAAATTACGTCAGGAACTTGAAAACAGTGAACAGTGAATATAGACGCCCCTTTCGCCGAGTCAATTGCTCATAGTTTATAACCCTCATCTGAACATTTTCATCTCAATCCGATGCATGATCACGACAATATCGCGAAAACAGTGAGCAACTAACATGGACGGCCTTTTTTTTTACCACGATTCAAAACTTGACACCTGAAATCAATTATCTTTTCTGTTAAACTCCCATGTGTCAATTTTCATTACATTTCTATGCTCAATCAAGAGAATATCGTAAAAACAGTGAACAGATAATAACCCCTTTTGCCGACTCCTGAGTCAAGATTTGAAACCTGAAAGCAAAAGAGCGTCCCTAAAAACTCCTATGCGGCAATTTTCATCTCAATCCAATGTAGAATAACGTCAATATCGCAAAAACATTAAAGTTGGGTATGGACGACTCCTTCAGCCGACTTCTGATCCGCAATTCGAAACTTGAAATCGATTGCTCGTCTTTCAAAACACTCATGTGCAAATTTTCATCACAATCTGGTGTATAATAACGCCAATATCGCAAAAACATTAATCAGTTGATATGGACGACCCCTTTGGCCAACCCCTGACCCTAAATTTGATAACTGTAATCGATTGCTCGTCTCTGAAAACAGTCATGTGCAAATTTTCATCGCAATCCGACGGAAAATAACGTCAATAACGTGAAAACAATATTTGTCTTGTATGGACGACCCCCTTCAGAAGGGGTCGTCCAAAAATCTAAAAACATTTTTCATCATTCCTGGTCCTAATGAGCATCCATGCCAAATTTCAGATCTCTAGCTCTTAAGACGGCTGAGTCTATAGAGGACAAACAAATAAACAAATATATATATAAAGATATATCATTTTTTACCATCCCATGTTATTATTGTTATATTTTAATTCTAAATTAGAATGCAGTTAAAGAACTTCAAATCTAAATATGAAACCAAAACTCAGAATGGTTTCCATTTTTCTAACTTATATTCGAAAAATGTTTAACTCAAACCTCAAAATGCATGTGAGCTTTAAAACGAATGAACCAAATTTTGAACGAAATGCAAGATTCGGACTGTAAATCAAAAATTCTAAACTGGCTACAGAATCCGAAATATGGAAACAGAAATAATTGTCAAGAAAATGGAGCCCGAACCACCGAAATTAGATAAATCTCATTTACAACTTAACATTCAGAACTGAATTCTATCAACAAGTGACAAAAATTTTAAAAACAGTAGGAAATTTTTTAACCAGGGACTAGTTTTCGAGGTTAAGGCTTTGGTTCTGAGTCAAAATTTTAACTTTGAAGATCCTTACTCCAGCCCCTGCGAAGGACCCCAGCAAACATGAAATCGTATCAGAAATGACAACTTAAGTCGTTTACAATTTTGTTGCAAATCGCAATTCCAACTGCATAATGAAAAGATCGTATAAAATGTCGTCTGAAGTCAGTTTAAATCGGATATGATAGAAAGTCCGCCGTGTTTGTGAATTTTGAATGGCTTTGCTTCCGCGCGAGCTTCAAGTGAGAAAATCATCGTCTTGTTCTCTTTTCAACCAGCAGTGCATCCAGATTGCGAAAAATTAGATGGAGATTGAGAAACATTGACCAAAGAGAAAACTGGAAAATATTGTCACTGGTATCAAATGAGAGCAAAATCTTGCACTCTTTTGCATTTTCCGATAGGTACGAATAAGGTGTCGGATAACGTCCAATTAGTGTAGTTTTCGTCGCTTTAGAAAGAAATGAAATTTATGTATGTATATTGCCTCCACTTTGGTAGGTAAATGCTGTTTTTTCGACTTTCATACTTTCATTCTATAACGTATATGGAATGTATATCAAAACAGCATAAGAATATAGCTACAAAAATGTTAGCTGGGAGCCTTCTAAGGGGAGGGATTGGTAGTTTTCGATATTCAAATTAAGCTCGAAATAATAACAAAAAATACCAAAAATGCACAATATACATATAAATAAGGAACTCGATTTCTAAAACCATTGTTCTACTTATGACCGTCACAAAAACTCGGAATACATGATAAATTCTACTGATTCACTATCACAAAATCTCGGAATACCTACATGGTACATGCTACTGATTCAAATTTATCAGAAATCAAGTGTCATTTCAGTGCGATTTCCAATAAGTCATCAATAAATTATTCAAAATTCCGTACAACAGTTTGATTTTCATACACAAAATGAAGAAAGGAATGTTACCATCTTATTTATTGGACAGTCTGCAGTATGGTATTGAAATACACAGATACAATATAAAAAGAGCTCAAGATTTTAGATTACCAAACACGAAAAATGAGATGACCAAACGTTCTGTTTTCTACAACGGACTGAAGATGTATAATAACCTGCCGCTGAACATCAAAGACAGTGCGAACTTAATTGTCTTTAAGAAACTGACAATACAATACGTTAAACAGTCAATCTGAAACAATGACCAATCCTGAAAAGGATCATATGGATGTGATGAAGATCTGAAGAAGTATCAGATAAAAAAATGTACGGTGATGGACATACGCGGGAGTAAGACAAACAAGTCGTACAGGAATTGAACAAATAATGTAAACATAATTATCCAGAGGATAAATAGTCCCTCCCACTCCTAAAGAAGCGTATTGGATGGAGGAAGGACCCAAATGGGCCTGTGGGACCATCCCAAAAAAAAAAAGGAAATTCCTTTAATTTAACTAGCAAATTAATTAAAAATACGATTTTAAGCGGAAACATGAAATAACGAAAACGAATTAAAATTTCGAATAAAACCAGAATTCAAAGCTTTTGAACTTACGAAAAAAATTCAAAACACTCGACCACCATTTAAAAGAACATTCAAAACATATAGTTGATAATTGAATTTAATTTGCTATTTTAAAAAATATTGAATTTTGTTTCAAGAGTACCAGTGATCAAAGTAAGATATGAAACCATATTCATATTCTTTCTGTTATCAAAATAAACGACTTCATGCAAAGTTCACAAAATCAACTTTATACAGTTGTAATACAACATGTTCAATTTATCATTAAAAGCTTAGACTGACAAAGTTTGGGTTGAGGAATTTAGTCACTCGAACAATCAAATAGAAACTTATAAAAATAAAAATGAGAAATTTCAAGTTTTGTTTTTTATGTTGAAAGCAAAAAGCAAATACATATTTCGTTAACATTGCGCACTATAATAAAGGTTTAATATGCTACTTTGAATCAAATTTAAAAATTTTCAAACATTAATTTTTAAAAAAAATTGTTCAAATAAGAAGATTACAAAAAATTAAAATAAGTGAAACGTTTTTAAATTTTTAAGCGCTGGTTTTATGATTTAAAATTTCAAACTCGGAATATTTTATCACCATCAATATTGGATCTTGAAAAGGACAACACAATGATTATTTGAAATTTAAATTTGAATTTATAGGTTTTCAAGAAGATTAAGTTTTCAAAACCAAAACCAAATACAAAAACAAACTTTTTTGAAAAAAAAAAATAAAAATTGACCTAGTAGGACTACACAATTGAGTAAATTTGATTGAAAATCATAGAAAAAAAAGAAGATAAAAAAGATAAGTATTTTAACATTCAAGAATGAAAAGGGAACAATATTTTTGGTACAAATATAGAAATGGTTGATTTGAGAAATATTGACGTCCTGAGCTCGAATCTTTTGTCTATCTCTTCTTGTTTTGATGATATAGCGTTTATAATTTTAAAAATAAATCGGATTTGAGTAAATCAAATACTGATAACTAATGAACCAACAAATCTACATAAAAACCTGATTCTAAATTTGTTCAGTAGGAAACAAACAATAATATTTGGCCTTGATATTCTTAATTCAGAGATCAACAAATTTATTCCACAATATTTTTAAAGATATCATTTTATTTATTACATTACTGAAGATAGTTATAAAAAGGGTTTTATTTCGTTTTGGAAATTTATTGAAAACTTCAAAACGTTTTGACTTTTGCTTTGAAAAGCATATTATATTCAATTTGGTTCTAAACTTTTTTAAAAATTAGTTCAAATTCCTGTTCTTTACATGTGGGGGAAAAGTAAATAAAAAATATCTTCAACCTTTTTTCGCACAGGTCAAAATAACTAAAGGTTTTTGGGAAAATTGATCATCAATTGGAAAACTTTATTTTCTAAATTTTTATAATGTTTTACAATTTTGAAAAAAGAACAGATTTGAAACATTTAAAAAAAAGCTGATGAAAAAAAAATACATAAAGATAAGATCCCAAGCAACAAAAAGTCTCGTTAAAAAGGTTGTTCTGATTTGTAGTCACTAATTTTTTGCTTTCGGATGAAATGTAGAAGCGCTAATTAATAAACGGAACACTTTTATTGTCTTCAACTTCTAGGTAACTTTATTATAAGTTTAAATAACTTGACTTAGACGGTTTGGACTTTAACTTTATTATAGGTAGGAGCTATGTCTGATCACGACGATGGTTGCTTAGAACTGACTCTTTCGTCAGCTGATCGGCTGCCGATCAGCTGTGTAAATCAAGAGCGTTGGAAGATAGGAGCTCTTTTGCTCTTACAGAGAACTTCCCAGAGAATATTTGTTTGCTCTTTTTATGCTGTATCATTTTTCGGGGCTTATTAAGGTGGTTCAAGTTAATGCGTTTACATAACCGCCCCCCTTGATTTGCCTAGCAATATCAAACAAATCAGAAACTCCTTAATAAATATCACTGACAACTTCAATACATGAAAACGATACGATGCAATCTGCGATGAACTTTCTAGTGCTTTACTGGATTCTAATTCTCCTTCGCCTTCAAGTGTGGACTGTATTCTCTTCTTCGTATGGCTGTGGTTGCGGGTTGTAGCCTGTGCGCTCGATCATGGTTGTGGGTTGCGATCGGGAAGCGCACCGTTGACCAAGGTACCCGGCATATTGGCCCCGTGAACTCTGGAATCAGATGAGAGGGGCTTTTTTATTCAATCAAAAATTACTTACAAACGACTTCCCTGAAGCGGTGGCTTCGAGCCACCGCGGGCGCTCATTGCGCCGATGCTACTACGATGCTCGGTGATGACTCCGATGAACTTTCTTTAAAGGTACGATGGATTTGGTTGATAATGGTAAATGGTGGTGCTGATTGGACTTCTTCAACGACAGCTGCGATGTGCATTCCTATGTGGACAACTGGCGAAGAACGGCTGAAGTACCCAGACCCGGGGAATGACACGACTTCCTGCTGATAAAAGGATTGTGTATGCCCTAATGCAATGTTGAACAACAAACACAAACTTAACTTTGCGTGGAGGTCCCTCAACCTCCACAAGAATACAAGACGCTCTATCAACTTTTATACAGCGAGGTAGCGTATCCTTAGGGTGATGTGGTTGTTTGACTATCTGGTGGACTTCAGCGCTTCGTGAGTGGACTCTTCGGGCGGACGGTCAGCGACCGCCGTGGGCATGGACGACACTATGGGGTATGAACATTCCTTAAGCTTTTTGATCATAATTCAACTTAAAATAACTTAACTGGACTGCGGGGGTCAACTGACCCCCGCAGGCGCGCCTACTGCGCCTTGATGGAGAAGATATTTACTCTTCCCTTGCAGCTGATGCAGGTCCGTTGTCCAGGATTGGTAACAAGCAAATTTTGGAGATTGCTCTAGATTTGACCCCATCTTCC
The DNA here is from genome assembly GCF_029784155.1 of Uranotaenia lowii. Taxonomy (NCBI): domain Eukaryota; kingdom Metazoa; phylum Arthropoda; class Insecta; order Diptera; family Culicidae; genus Uranotaenia; species Uranotaenia lowii. The sequence continues at coordinate 186,996,662 of NC_073692.1, read as the reverse complement.
GTGCGAATATCAGCAACGCGTACATTTCCATCAGGCCCTGGATGGAGTGCAGTGATTCGTCCTAGTGCCCATTTCAACGGTGGCAAGTTGTCCTCCTTGATAATCACCATCATGCCTTCCTTCAAATTTGGCTGCTGTCTTGTCCACTTGACACGGTTTTGCAAGTCGGACAGATAAGCTGTCGACCACTTCTTCCAAATTGTTTGCATATGGCGTTGAACTCTTTGCCATCGTGATAGAACATTTTCTCGGAGATGGTCAAGTGACGGTTCAGGTAGGGCGGTTAGTTGACGGTGTACGAAAAAATGCCCAGGAGAGAGAACTTCAAGATCTGCTGGATCGTCTCGTTGCGGTGTTAGCGGTCGACTATTTAAACATGCCTCAATTTGCGTAAGTAGCGTGTAGAATTCATCGTAGGTGTATATTTCGGAGCCAACAACACGCTTCAGGTGGTACTTCATGGATTTTACAGCAGCTTCCCAAAGACCGCCGAAATTAGGAGCTCGTGGTGGAATAAACTTCATCTCTATGCGGTTTTTTGCTGCGGCTTCGGTAAGAGCTGCTCGTTGGGAACTGAACATTTTTCTGAGATTATCGAGTTCTCTTTTAGCACCAACAAAGTTGGTAGCATTGTCGCAAAGAATAAGCTCTGGCTGTCCTCGACGTCCAATCATTCTGCGTAGGGCGGCAATGAACCCGTCGGTGGTAAGATCTTGAACCATATCGATGTGGCAAGCCTTTGTAACCAAACAAACGAAGATCACAACGTAACAGATGCGCGGCGCAGAGTTGCGGATAGGGAAACGGTATCTGAATGGGCCACAATAATCCACGCCGACTCGAGCAAAAGGCGGTGCAGGTGTTACGCGTTCTGTCGGAAGATCAGCCATGACTTGTTCCATAACTCGTGGCTTGATTTTGAAACAACGTACACAACTGTGAACAACCTTCCTGGCTAGGTTTCGCAGACATAGTGGCCAGAATTTTTCTCGAACACAAGCGGTGAGTAATTGTGGTCCAGCGTGCAACATGACGAGATGGTAATGGTTGACGATCAGCAGCGTAAACGGGTGATGATTATCAAGGATAATAGGATGCTTTCTTCCGACAGCAATCGGTGCGTTCTCTAAACGACCTCCAACGACGAGAATTCCGTTAACCAGTTGTGGGCGAAGTGATTTCAGCTTCGAAGTGTTTTTAACTTCACCCGTGTAATCGACAGCGGCGATATCTTGAGGGAAACTTTCTTTCTGAGCTAGTTTTACAAGTACTCGTAATGCTTCATCTCTTTCGGTGACTGTTAAACATCCTATGCGATGGCTGTTTCTATTCTTACAGTTGAAAGAAAATCTTCGGCAGAATGCGACTATATCAACCAGTGCGGTGAACGAACTCTTCAATAAAAATATCTCATTCGGTGAATCCACTTGAGCGGGTACTGCAACTGTAGCTTCTTCGAGAAGTGTGTGCTCAAACTCTGTTTCATCGGTACTTGTAGTTTTCGGCCATGCGTTATATGAGAGTTTCAACCAATCCGGACCTTGCCACCAGAGCTCATGATGTTGTAGTTCTTCAGGTGTGGCACCACGAGAAAGGACGTCCGCAGGATTTTCAGTGCCAACGACGTGATTCCAAATTCCATTTTTGGTTAAATGTTGAATTTCGCTGACTCTGTTGGCAACGAACATCTGCCACCGGGATGGTGGCGAAGAGAGCCAGCACTTGACAATAGTGGAATCCGTCCAGAAGAAACATTTCGCAGAAATTCGTAAACTAGCTGACACCCTTTCGTATAAATGACTGAGTAAGAGGGCAGATGACAACTCTAATCTTGGTATAGTCATTTTCTTCTTTTTACGCTTGACATCATCTAAGGGTGCAACTCGAGACTTGGAAATTAGAAGATTTGCAAAAACGTTCCCGTTGATTTCCGTACAGCGAACATAGATACAAGCTCCGTAAGCCTTCGTGGAGGCATCACAAAAACCATGGAGTTCGACAGAGATAATTTCTGAACCAAAGGCAACCCAGCGTGGAACTTGTAGATTGGATAGCCCAGCCAAGTTTCTTCGATATTCCAGCCACCATTGCTGAAGAGTATCGGAAAGGGTTTCCGTCCAGGAAAATTTCTGCTTCCAGAGCTCCTGGAGAAATATCTTGGCTTGAACTATCACAGGACCGACTAATCCCAGGGGATCGAACAAACGGGCAAAATCGGAAAGGATGATACGCTTGTTGATCTCTGTAGAAACATTCCACAGAGGAACGGAGAAATGGAAAGAATCCGATTGGGTATTCCAAATGAGGCCTAATGTCTTGATTATTGTCGGCGATGTATCGAGCTTCAAGGTAATTCGGCTGTCTCTAAGATGATCGGGAAGAACCGAAAGAACTACTGCGTTATTCGAGTTGTATTTCCTTAGCAGCATTCTACCCGAAGCCAAAAGTGTGTTGAGTTCGCTGCATTTCTTGATGGCTTCTTCTTCGGTGTCTGCGCCCGTTAAACAATCATCCATATAAAAGTCTTCACACAACGTCTTGGCAGCTATGGGGTACTTCTCCTTCCCAGATTTAGCAAGCTGCTGGAGACATTTCGTAGCTAAATAAGGTGCAGATGCAGTGCCATACGTTACGGTGGTGAGTTCAAATGTTCTTATTGGTAATTCCGGTGAATCTCTCCAAAGTATTCTTTGGAGACGGCGATCTGCAGAAGCGACATCAATCATCCGATACATTTTCGCTACGTCTGCAACGATGGCAATCTTGTGCAACCTGAAGCGGAGAACTATGGAAACTAAATCTTCCTGGAGTATAGGTCCGACCATAAGAGCTTGGTTCAATGAAATTCCAGACGAAGTTGCAGCCGACGCGTCAAAAACTACGCGTAGTTTGGTGGTAGAACTTTCCGGTCGTAATACGTGATGGTGCGGCAAATAATATGGTGGCGGAATCGATCTATCTCCCTCCTCGTCAACAATAACTTCTCGCATATGATTGAGCTCCAAATATTCATGAATGAAAGCGCTGTATTCTGCCTTTAACTCTGGGTTGGATTTCAATCGACATTCCAGCGACCAAAAACGACGCTCCGCTTGGCTCCTGGATTCTCCTAACCGACGGATCAGGTAATCTTTCTTAGGGAGCTCGACAACAAATCTTCCAGATGAATCTCTTACGGTGGTATCTTCATAAATCTTCTCGCACGCCGATTCTTCTAGTGATAGCGTACTAGAAGTTTTGCAAGACTCCAACTCCCAAAAGCGAGACAGCAATACATCAACCCGTTCTTCGATGCAAGAAGCTGAAAACGTTGCTCGGGCACTGGCATCTTCAGAAACCTTTCCGGAAACCACCCATCCTAGTCGCGTGTTTTGCAGTATAGGCCCGCTGACATCCAACTTGTGCTGGCCTTCTAACAGCAGGTCGTAAAACACTTCTGCTCCAAGGATAAGATCGACGGTGCCAGGATTTTGGAATTCGGGATCGGCCAAGTCTATTCCTCGAGGTATCTTCCAACTGCCGATGTTGATTCTCTTCACTGGAAGGTCAGCAGTGACTCTTGGGAGAATATGGAATTTCAAGGTTGAGCGGAAGTCGGAATACCGTGAGACAATCGAAGCGGACACTGAATGGGTTGAACATGTGCTTGAATGCCCAATGCCTTTAACCGGAAGATATTCTCGATACCGTTGAAACTTCAAAGACTGTGCAATCCTTTCCGTCATAAAGCACAACTGTGACCCTGAGTCCAATAAAGCTCGTGCTGAAAGGGTATTCCCGTACCTGTCCCCAATCGTAAGAACTGCTGTAGACAGCAGGACAGTGCTTGGAAGAATCGTAGAATTGGCAGATAGTATAGAACTGTGGCTAGTGGAAGGATTGTCTGTGGTACTTGAGGATGGGAGGTAATTCATGCTTGGGTTAGGATTGTACGATAGATGCGCTTGGTTTTGGAGAGTGGAATTGGGAAAAACTTCGGATGGTGTTGCTATTTCGTTCTGTGGTGGCAGTTGACACGCGTTTGGCTCGGATTGTAGTGGAATTCGTGAATTGAACTGTGAAACAAAAGGAACTGCGTGCAGGAGGGTGTGATGGCCTCTTCCGCAATTCTGGCAGGATCCCTTCAAACAATATCTTGCGATATGTCCTGGCGAAAGGCAATTCAGACACAATGACTTCTTCTTAACCAACTCAACACGCTCAGACACCTTCATCTTCATGAACTTTGCACACTTAAACACGGAATGCATCGACTCACCACAAAAAAAACATGTTAACTTTTGTTGCATACCTGGGTGACTTACTGCCTGAAAACGTGACTGTTTTTTCGGCTCTTCTTGACTCGAATGAGCTAACGAGATATTACGAAGTACCATACATCTAGACTTCAGGTATTCCATTAACTGTCGATACGTTGGAATCTCCTTGGAGTTGTGGTAGGATTCCCAGTGTTGCAATGTTGCACAATCCAAACGCTGGCACACCATGTGCTGGAGAATGGTTGACATCCCATCAGTTTGAACATCGACTTTCTGGAGCATCATCAACGTTGTCTCAAAATCCTTCACCACCCGGTTGAGCTGCTCGAAAGACTCCTTCTCCATAGGCTTGACTGCAAACAAAATGTCGAGGTACGATTTCACTAGGAGCTTTCTGTTCTCAAAAGCGCTCAGAAGCGTTTGCCAGGCTATGCTGTAGTTAGCCGATGTCAACTCGATGGATCCTATTTCTGTTAATGCTTCATCTGTCAACGACGTTCGCAGATAGGTAAATTTGTCAATGTCGGACAGATGAACGTTGTTGTGGATCATACTGGCGAATGTATCACGAAATGTGAGCCAGTCTTGCAACTTTCCGCTGAATGTCGGTAGCTTTAATTCGGGTAGCTTCATTCTGGGCTTTGATTCGATCGTTGTAGAAGACTTAACAGAATTAGCGCTGACATTGGAACCACTCTCGGCTGCTTCCAGCACTCCCAAACTATGCTTGATATCGAAAAAACGGTTCTCAAAATCCTTTATGATGCGCATATTGACCTCTTCCCGCTCGCTGATCCTCATCGCACGTTCGAGGGCTGCCTGTTCCTCGCCACCTTCTATGCCAACGTCCATATCCGCATCGTCCGTAATCACTTCAATATTTTCTCGAACTCGAATAAACTTATCGTACAGCTCATCCAATTTCTGCATCCGATATTTCAGGGAAATGAAATCTCTTTCCGCCTGGTATTCATTAACAAATTCTTGCATGCTGTCCATTAGGCTCCGCAAATTTCGTTCCTGCTTCACCAGAAGTCGTAAGTCCTCTCGAGGCATGATTCACTATCCGGGCACGCACAACCACAAGATAATCAAACGGCACTGCACCGTATCACAATTCCACCTAACTGCGCGATAAACGACGATTTATACGCGGTTGACAACAAGCCACCAACAGAAACGACGATGAAAATATGTCTCCGACTCTAACAAAGCGGTAAACCAAGCATGCACGGTATAGATCTGAATATTTCGTTTTAGTTGCCTGATCCTCTATACAGGTCAGCACCACAGACTTACCTGAGCACACAGTACTTATCTTATTCCTCTCTACGATGGGCGACGAGTGACTTGTAGAAATATCCGAAGTTTGCCGTTTTTACTAAATTCTGGTGTTCCGTGCGTCCAGCTGGCCACAATAAAACAGGAATCCTCGAACAGCTAGCCAAAGCAGGATCAAAACTTCAAAAACTGGCCGAATTTCACTTTTTTATCACTGTTCCCAATTTTACTGTCCCTGGGGGGGGGGGGAAGGGGAGTGTCCACTTTACCCGCGAGGGGGGGAAGGGTACTTCATCCAAAGCAGTTCACTTAACACTTTAGGGCTCAAACCCCAACACTTGTGTTAGTTTTAGCTCTCTAATTGAGATTTCCAGGGGAAGGGGGGGGGGGGGGGAGTGAGGGGGCTGGTTCCCAGGGGAGTTTCCCAGTTCACTTGAGACAATCACCACCAGCACCACGTATGGGCACAATATCAAAATGAAGCCCAAATGTCGAAAAACGCGAACTATTTCACTTCAGTTTGCACTACAGGGGCAGGGGGGCAGGGGGCTATGGTCTTGAAGGGGAAGTGAACACGAATTGTGAACCCTCTTTAATTAGCAACTCCCAACGGTCTTCGAACCAAACAACACCCAGCACTTAGATTCACTTTCAAGGTGGTGCACTTCTCGGCAATTAGTTGCCAATCACACTTGAGGGGGCGAGGGGTAAGAGGTGCCAGTGCACTAAATCTCTTGGGGAAGTGGAGACGGTCACCAAAATTGATTCCTTAACCCAACAAACAATAACCCGACGCGATAAACACAAAATGAAGACACAGGCGCTTGTCTTCACTTATTGCACGGCTTGGCTTGGGTTCACACAATAGGTACGATGATTGTTCTTTTTTTTTTTTTTTTATCCGTATCTCTCCACTTGGGAAACAATCAATCAGCGCGCTTCTCGATCCGGCTCGAAGGACCAAAATGTTCTGATTTGTAGTCACTAATTTTTTGCTTTCGGATGAAATGTAGAAGCGCTAATTAATAAACGGAACACTTTTATTGTCTTCAACTTCTAGGTAACTTTATTATAAGTTTAAATAACTTGACTTAGACGGTTTGGACTTTAACTTTATTATAGGTAGGAGCTATGTCTGATCACGACGATGGTTGCTTAGAACTGACTCTTTCGTCAGCTGATCGGCTGCCGATCAGCTGTGTAAATCAAGAGCGTTGGAAGATAGGAGCTCTTTTGCTCTTACAGAGAACTTCCCAGAGAATATTTGTTTGCTCTTTTTATGCTGTATCATTTTTCGGGGCTTATTAAGGTGGTTCAAGTTAATGCGTTTACAAAGGTCAAACACAGCTTAATCAGCATAATCAATGTGCTGAAGATCCTTTTATTCAGCCCAAAATTTAAGTTCTTATTGAAACTTTGAAGTTCCATTAAAGATTTGAACGGTCTTCTATTCAGCCCAGTATAGTAAACGTTTAATCAGCAAACACAAAAAATAATTCTCCTCTCCTCTCTTTTTTAGGTCATCACCAGCCCATGTGGTGCTGCCGGTTTCTCGGCATCCATCTTTATTCCTCCCATCCCCTCCCTCAATTGATCATACTTAATTGCTTTGCTTTTAATTTTGTTCGATACAAGCCGGCACGCACGCCAGTTCTTTTACACAATTATTTGATTTGCTTACTCAAGCAATCAACCTAATGGAAAAAATAAGTCCTGGTACCAGATTTGAACCCCATCCTTCGAGATGATAGCCGAACACGCTGCCACGATGCCACGCCAAGATGTTGCCTTACCGGCAGCTAAAATTCGAAGTGGTTATAAGCTTCCCAGCCAACCAACCAACAAGGCAACCAGCGGCCAGCAGCAAAGACGCATGTTGATTATTAAACATTACGATACGGCATATAAATCAATCATCCGTTAAAATAAAATCGGTTTAAAAAAAATGAAATTCCATGTTTATAACTGTTAAACATAAAATTATACGAATTCTTGATTTTATCTTGATATTTATTCAATGAATTGCTTCAACTGTTTTTCAATATGTGATAAATTCGTGGTAGGTAAATACAGTTGGACAAAATTTTATAAAGTCAAAGTATTTACTCTTTTCAAAAACAATCATTGGCGAGTTAGCTTTAAGTTGTTCTGAGTTGAAGTTTCAAAATAAATTAAACATTTCAACAATTTCCAAGCTCCAAAAAATGATTTATTTATTATATGCCCTTTTGTGATGTTCGTTCACATTTCATATTCATGAAATGGCGGACATGTCTCAAAAAAGGCTACTTGAGGAACTATCTGGAACTTCGCTTCCATAGAAGGCTATTTGAGGTCCAATTTGCAACTTTTATTCTGAATGATGCGATTGACATGTCACAGAAAAGGCTATTTGAGGAACTTCTTGAAACTTGAAGTTCACAGAAGGCTTTTTGAGGAACTTCATAGAACTTGAAGCTCACAGAAGGCTATTTGAGACCTAATTTGTAACTTTTATACTGTGTGGATGCGATTGACATGTCACAAAATAGCAGTGATTGAAATCCTCACCAATTTTCTCATCAGAGGCATTCAAAATACACACTTTGAGGCCTCGCATAGCTATACAGGAGACGATACATATACATTCATTCAAACCTCCCCCCATGAGGAGGATCTGCTCTGAGAGACACTATCCGTTTGCTGCCCCGAACGAACTCTCTCAACGTTCGGTTGCTACATGATGCATGAAGAAAACGAGGCACACATACTCATTTACGTTGTTGAATTTGAATAACTCGAGCCGACCGCAAAGGTTGAGGCAACAACAAAAACAACCGAACTTATTGCGTTGCACGGCCCGCAACGTATGGTGAAAGAGGGGGGAAGAAAAAGAAATGAAAAAACTAGCTGCCTGCGTGCGGTTGCTGTGCAATAATAGCAATAGCAGAAAAACCTCACGCATTCGATCCAGGCACAAACGAGGAGACTCGGGTTTGCTCTGCCTTTTGAATTCGGTTCCCTCAAGGTTGTGACCAGTGATGCCACATTTCAATCGGTATTTTTGAACCCAAAAAAATCTTTTTTCGGTATGGAAATCCGAAAAATCGGTATGAAAATCGGTATTTTAAGGTGATTCAAAAAATTGTCTTCTGAATTCTGAACTCTGCTATTTAATACTATAATAATAAATGCCTCATAGTATTTTGTGTGCTGGTTTTTTTTTTGTTTTTATACTTTTTTATTCGTTTTTAGAAGTTCTTAGAAGGTTTTTACTGTTCTTTCTTCTCTGTTATTATTTCTGGAAAAATTTTATAAACTTTGGATTTTCATAATTACTGCATTGATGCCAAAAAGGTTAAGTGCACAAAATCAAATATCGAGTAAAAACATTTATGGCAATTTTCCATACGTTTTAAAATAATTTGTATTTTTCTTCCGAACTTAAAGGTATGGAAATAAATTTCTGAAAATCTGAAGAAATCACGAAATATAGTTTGAAACATGAAAAATCGTTCCGTATTATTAACTCAAGGATCATTTGCTCTTATACTCTTTTGGCTCTGTGGGTAATTTGGTAATTTAAAAAAAATCACATACTGGAAGTTTTTGTGGAATTCACTACCAAAAAAAAATCTTGAAGCTTCCTTGTAATATTCTCAATCACAAATTTTTTTCATGTTATCGATTCTTATAGGTGTAATCCTTATAGATTGTTCTTTACAATTTTTTTATTTTTCCAAAATTCTGAAAACTCATACATATTCAACCTCATTAGATTTATTTCCCTGGCTTACTTGGCGCAATTATAAATATCATAGTGTATGTTAAAGAAAACTAGAGTTTTCCAACATTTTCAATGAAAAAATTGCCTCCAAATTCCAACGGATAGTGAAAAATTTAATCGTAGACTAATCTTTTAACATTCAATTATCAAAGACAAAATGCTTCTTTCCTTTAAAATTTGAGAGTTTCGATTGAAATATTGAAAAACGTGCACTTATCATGAAAGCTTCAACTGTTTCTTACTCAGCTAACGCCAAATAGTATCATTTGGTCGTCTTCAATTTAACAGAAACCCAATATTTTCTATAGTCTTGCTTACTCTGAAATATATTTTACGTTTTGTATCAAAATTCTCAAAAATCGGTATGAAATCGGTAAGTTTTGCCAAAAATCGGTATTCGGTATATACCGATTCTTGGATAAAAATTTGCTCGAAAATCGGTATGAATACCGAAAAATCGGTAGGTGTGGCATCTATGGTTGTGACAGGAGATGAGTGAGAGCCATTCATTTGGTTTTTTGGATTCGCTGCCTCGAATGTATATTGCTTCATGAAGGCGGCCATGTTGAGAGCGTATACATCATCGGTTTTGTCGTTTTCGCTGCCTCAAAGCAACCTTTGCTTCCGAGTAAAGCGTTGAGCGAGAGATGGTTGATCAACTCATGCTCAGCAAAATTCAATCACTGCAAAATAGGGTAATTGAGAAACTTCTTGGAACTTGAAGTTCACAGAAGGCTATTTCAGACCTAATTTGTAACTTTTATACTGTGTGCGTGTGATTGACATGTCACAAAAAAAGCTATTTGAAGAACTTTTTGGAACTTCTAGTCCATAGAAGGCTATTTGAGGAACCTTTTGTAACTTTCATGCTCACATTCGAGAAAATTTGGTACCAATTCCCTTTGAAACCTTTATTCAGCGAAATTCGAACTTTGGAGGAACGAGTTTAAGTAGATATGAAACTTTTGGTTGCTAATTTTGTTGAGTATCATGAGTAGTAAACACTTGTCACATGGCTACCAGCTTGTTGATATATTAAATTAGTATTCAAGGAATGAATTTTGAAGTTTAAATAATTGGTTCCATATTCTGAACTTGACTACACTTCTTAAAGAAAATCCATTCTAAAGAAGAGTTAGGTATTTTAAGTGTCGAATTTGAGTTTTAATACAAATAGTACCAAAATCTGTAATTAAACATTAGTTCCAATTTGTAAACTTCATTAAGTGTTGTCGTTAAACGGAATGTATGAGGCATAGAGTGATATCGGACTAAATTCCGCTGGTGACAGGCCAATTTTCTGACATGTTTGTTAACACTTAAATTTGGGTACTTTTGAGGTTCCGGGTAGCGTGAAATAACCGAGAACCCCATTGAAGATAGTAGAATGAATCGGAAGGAAGTAGTTAGAAGGAAGAAGGAAGAAGGAAGAAGGAAGAAGGAAGAAGGAAGAAGGAAGAAGGAAGAAGGAAGAAGGAAGAAGGAAGAAGGAAGAAGGAAGAAGGAAGAAGGAAGAAGGAAGAAGGAAGAAGGAAGAAGGAAGAAGGAAGAAGGAAGAAGGAAGAAGGAAGAAGGAAGAAGGAAGAAGAAAGGAAGAAGGAAGAAGGAAGAAGGAAGAAGAAACAAGATAGAAGGAAGAATGATAAATGCAAAATAAGGAAGAAAGTAATCAGCAAGCTCTCTGGCACAAATAAATAAAACAATCGTCCAAACTGTCAGCAACAAAAACGTGCAATAAAATTGCAATCTCCCCCGTTGACTATTAGCTTTAAGTGGTGCAGATAGTGGAGTTGTGCAGCAGTAATTTGAGCCGGACAGAATTTTTTTTTCGCCCCGCCCCGTTGTAAACGATTGAAAAAAAAATTACGAGAAACGTTTGATTGCAGATTTTTTTTCTGTCGTTTCCTCGTTGTGCTCTCCGCGGGGCTGATGAATTTTGTTTTACATTTTTTCAGGCGTCGCTGCTTTGTTTCACTCGCGGCTGCATGGCACCTCGTTTTGTGTATGTGTGATTGTAGAGAAGAGGGGAGGAGGCTTGTGGAAAAGAACTGTCTTGCTTACCTGGCCGGGGGATCTGCATAAATCTCGCATAAAATTTCCACGTTTTCATTTTTCGATGCACCAATTAGGGCGACTTTTTCGTTGGCACACGCCGGAACATCTGTGGGAAATGCAGAGGAAAAAAAACATCATCAAAAACACCACTACACAACATCATGAGAGGAGGATTTGAACGTAACCAGCAAAAAAAAAACCAACCGTGTCGGTTGGAAATGAATAATTATTTTAACGAGTGGGATGGGCGTCGATTTTCATGTTGAATGGTCGTCCTGAAAAATAGTTTCGATGTTATAGGACGTCTTTTTTGTGCCGCTTGATCTGGTGGTTAGTTTTTTGCTGCTATATTGCTGACGCCAATCGCTGCCAATTATTGGTTTAACCGTTGCATTGAATGCCAGTGAAATTTTCCACATGATTATTTTAGTTTTTCAATTTATTTATAAGAGGATTTATGGAACAGGACAAATTATTCAATTGAATATTTTTAAAGTTGTTTGATTCACTTCTAAGAAGCTTTTAACAAACTATTAAGTAGTCATGCCTATTACACAATTTGAATTTAAACAGAAAATTTCTATTCAGAGAGTATCATTCCCCTGGGTTGAAAACTTCCTATCTGAATTCTACAGAAACCACAACCCGATTGCCGGAATTACCTGTCCCGGAGCATGTTTCGAGGAACGTTGCACTTCCGGGTTCAGAGAAGCTGCCGGCCAAACTAGCTAGTGTTCCTATAAATCGACAGACGCCAGCCAGAACTAGGGAGATTTCTGCCGGAACCACAAACTCATTGTTTGGAGTGAGCAACATCAACTACGAGACCAATGTTTCTGCTATCGAATCGAAATGAATGTTTCGAAGCAGCGGAGTTTCAGTCGGCCAGCTGATATCGCCCGGGCCAGGGATGTTAGATAATAATACACAACTCACTACTGGCTGAATCCCTTGCTCTAGACTCGGAAGGCTTGTTCAGGATTGTATCCTTAGCACCTATGGATTGGAAATGTTCTGCTAACCGCGACTTTCGTCTTGTTTTGGATTTTCGATTGCATGCTTCGGCATCTAGGAAAAAGGAGATTTAGAGTGACCGATTTTGGGGGGGGATTTTTATTTCAAATATCTTTGCTTACGAAGAACACCATTTTTTTTCAGATGAATAATTCGTATGATTGATTGAAGTCTTAGAAAAATATTAATCATAAACTGCTCAAAAAAACTTCATAGGTATCTCGGACTCAAAACCTTGGTGGCCAAAATTGTGACTTAGCTTAACAAAAAAAATCGTGTAAATTTGAACCTCACTGCTACAAATCTGGTAGCTTGTGATAGTTTTTGGATCATTCAATGCACTTTTGAAACTCAATTGATCGGGATTGCTTTCTTCTCGTCATGCGTTAATATATTTTTAATGAATCTACTATTTGTAATTTTTTATATCTTTGAACAACAGTTGAATGTCTGACTTGAAGATGTTCTTGGGTTTTAGATATATAAGCTTCGTTCAATCGTTGGTGAAAATCGGTTTCAACTGGTTACTTTCAACTGGTAGATGTTCAACGAGCCAATGTTTTGGTCGAAACTAGTCTGGTCGTTGTTCAATGTAGCAAGTTGAAACTAGTCGAAACCGATCCAGCTCGGCAGCAGGATTCATTTCGACCTGGTACCGTCAACTGGGGCAACATGCAACAATTTTCAACTCCAATGGCTTCTAAAAAACTTATGTTCACAGTTAATCCGACCCCTTATGCATCAAAAGTTTTAAGGATGATGGGACTTCAAATTGGCGTAGTTAGAAAATTTTTTGGTTTTTTTAGTTATTTTTAATTTTCTAAAAACATGCGATTTTCACCCTCTTTAGAGAATGGGGTAACTTGCAACAAACTTAGTTTTGAATGAAAAATCTTATGAACACATATGAAAATTTATAGTTTTCAATATATTTGCGATGCTTTAAAGAGCATTACGCATGAAAACACCAATTGCAGTAATTTTTTTGTATGTATGTATGTATGTATGTATTGAATCCACCTTGGGTTTACGGCAGCGCCGCGGTTGTGGCAAAAAAAAATAACCCACACGTCCATCTTAGCTACCACGCAACACAATCATAACCACTCAATGAGAGTTCTGAGAGGATGGAATCGTAAGCAGAGGCACTTACGTTATCCAGGGTTAAAAGGGGAAAAGTCTCGAGAAGCTATAAACATGTTGTTGACTAACCAAGATAGCATGCAAACTATAATCCCGCCGCCAAGGCTTCCGAAAAAAGAGTGCGTCCTTATTTTACAAAAAGTAATCAAATACTTTATTTTTCTCAACCATGCCAAATTCCCTTGACATAAATTGAGGAACGTCTAGTATTCAATACGGTACTAGCATACACGGTAACCCGCTCTTTTTGTAAAACGAGGATACCCAGATGCCCCTACCCTAGATATTAATAAAATACAACAGATATATAATATAACAAAATATAATATGAATATATTGTTAACACAATAAAATTATATAAGAATAAATGAATATAATAAAATATAATATGAATATAATTCATGACACATGTGGTTATTTGGGATGTTTAAATGATTATAAAAAAAAAATCAAAAAAAACATGTTTGCATACGTATGTGGTTACAACAAATATCAATAGCGAATAATAAATAAAAAAGTATTAGTTTAAAAAAAATATATTTGCAGCTCAACAGTCACCTGAAATAATTGAAAAATATGATACAATGAGGTCAATTTTTATAAAAGGTACATTTGTAATGCCGTGATGATCACTTTCGAAACTGAAAAGGGTGTAATCACATGTTAGTTAATCAAGTATCTGGTAGCACTGGTTTTTGGTCGCACGTCTTGTTTTCGTAATCTCGCATTAAGTTGATAATTTTATTGAAAATACTTTCTTTTAAATCTGTGATACATCATAGTGGCGTTATTAAGTGTTTAATGTGCAATCACGTACTAAATTTATGTGCCGTTAACAGCTGATAAGTGTAAAAACTCAGTTTTTCTCGACGCCGAAAAAACAACAACAGAAAAGCTATTGTGAGGTGAGCTGTTGATCAAGTATCACTTGTCTCTAGATTGGTGAGTAAAGTGAATATTTCATTCCTATCCTTAACAAACGTTTCCAAAATTATTCCGCAACAGCAGCAAATCGTTGACGAAGCAGGTACTCCAATCGTATCTGCTGCGATCACCGCTTTGTTTCGGTTAATCAATTAAAAAAACGGCCCATTTGGCCCAAACGGTTGTGGTTCTATCACTTGTTCAGCAGTTAGTGAATCTCGTCGCTGAGCGGTGTAGTTTTAGCCAACCTCGGAACACTCGAGTAGAGCGAAAGTGTGTGACTCTGTTATTTGCGCACTTCAAAGGGTTGTGTTTCTTGCACTTGCTAGCTTGTTAGTGAATCTCGATCGCTAGCGGTGAAGATTAGGCAAACGCAGCCAGCACACACGAGTAGATGACCGAAAGAGTTTTTTGCTTCCGTCAGTAGCACACAACATCAGCGCTTGCTGGTTATTGGTGACTTGTCACTGGTACTTTGATTGATTGCCGTGAAATGTACTGTATAAACTTGGAAATCGTTTCTTTTGGAAAGCAATGTTAAAAATTATCGACAGATTTTTCTCTTTCTTTTCTCAATAATTTTTTTTATTATTCTTATTCTCTGAAACTGATTTTAATATGTTCCAATTAATTAGTCCTTAATATTTTTATTTGATTCCGCATAATTTTTGTTTCACATATTATATTTTGATACTGAGTTATTTTTTTTAAACTGTTTATCTTTTTACGTGTCTTTGTCCTGTGCTGTCCTTAGTATTTTGCAGCTTAACTATTTTAATTTCGCCACTTATTTATCTTATTTATCTATTTATTCATTTTATCGCATACTTTTTTTCCTTGTAAATAATATAACATTGATAAAAGTCATATCAGTTTTAATTTAAGTTTTGATTGTGAGGTATCCAAACAAGTTTTGTTTCTTTTTTAATCTTTTGTAGCTGTATTTTATTTTGGTCTGACGAACATGGACGGGGATGATGAAGTAATTTGTACTGAATGCAAAAATGTGGAAAACAATCTTGATAAAATCATTACATGTTCGTATTGTTTTAAAAGTGTCCATTTGCGTTGTAAAAATTTGATTGGCAGTGCCGCTCGAAAAATGAAGGCACAACAATACTTTTGCGATTCGAATTGCGCGTGCATTTATGCCAAAATAATATCGTTGCGTAAAGATCATGAAACAATTATAGAAAGCATAAACATGAAAATAGAGCAGACTGTTCACAATGTTGTTTCCAATGAGATGAATTCTATTAAAACGGATATGAGATCAGTTACGTCTGCAATAGAGGCGTCACAGGAGTTTTTATCTTCGAAATTTGACGAAATTCAGACAGGCTTCGAAGATTTAAAATCCCGTAATGATGCTCTAGAAACAGAAGTATCTGGTCTCAAATCTAAACATTCTAAACTCACGGATCAAGTTCAAAAGTTAGAAATTAACCTGGACCGTTTTAACAAAGAAGCTATTTCGAAAAACATGATGATTTTTGGGGTGCCTTTTAAAAGTGGTGAGAACACCCTAGATTTGGTCCGTAAAATTTGTGGGTCTTTCGGCTATGAATTAAAAATTGAGCACATTGAAAACGCTGTCAGATTGTTTTCTTCTAATAAATCAAACGATTATTTCCCACCAATCAAAGTATTTCTAAAAGATACACTTATTAAGGAAGAAATTTTTAGCAAGAAACGAAGTTTTGGAAAACTTGCTTCTACCTTAGTGGATCCATCATTTTTAGTAAACGGAAAACCTTTAAACGTCACAGTTAGAGATGAGCTTACGCCTTTATCTATGGAAATCTTAAATGAACTACGCGAGTACCAAGATTTACTGAAAAAAATTTTAGAATCTTTCGGTTATGCTTGCACAAATACTTTTCCAACAAGACCAAAAACAAAAAATATCCTTGACCACGTTATTTCGAAGCAGATTGACATCGACCGACTTAAAAACGATACTATTTTTACAGATGTAAGTGACCATTTACAAATTGTTACATCCCTAAAATTGTTATGTGATAAGAGGGAAACAATTCTGAAGAAAGAAATTATTGATCATTCCAAACTTAACGATTTGTTTCGAAATTATTTAAATAATATTCAACTACCAGAAAATGTTAATGATGGCCTACAGCACATTACAACAACTTACAACCGTTTTCTCTCAATGTCTACTAAAACACTCAATAAAAAGGTAAAACTAAAAGGCAATTATTGTCCATGGATGTCTCTAGACCTTTGGACACTGATTAGAATCAAAAATAACCATTTGAAACGTTGTAAACGACATCCCGATAATGTCCAACTCAAAGAAATGTTGAATCATATAAACAAAAAGTTAAACTTTAAAAAACAAGAATGCAAAAAACAATATTACGAGCGATTGTTAAACAACACTCCACATTCCAAGCTTTGGAGAAACATAAATACACTCCTTGGTAAAAATAAAATCACCGCTCCAATAAATCTTTCTGATGAAGAAGGCGTAACAACAAACAATTCTGAGATTTGTGAAAAATTTAACAAACATTTTTCTACGATTGGGAAAAAACTAGCTAATGAAATCCCATCTGATCCCGGCAGTGATCCTTTGTCGCATATTAATAGTGTACAAAATACAATATTTTTACGTCCAGCTAGTGTCAACGAGGTTCGACTAGTAATTCTATCTCTTAAAAATAAAAAGAGTCGTGGACCTGATGGATTTCCTGTAGATGCGTTAAAAAATAACAACGAAATTTTCTCTGGTATACTCATGCAATATTTTAATCACATGTTAGAGACAGAAGTTTATCCGGATTGTCTTAAAGTTGCAAAAGTTATTCCCATTTTTAAGGCAGGTGATCCACATGACGTAAATAATTACCGTCCAATTTCAACCTTAAGTGTTTTTAGTAAAGTTTTTGAAAAACTTCTAATGAATAGAATTGAAAATTTTTTAAATCAGGAAAATATACTGTACAAATTGCAGTACGGTTTCAGACCTGGATCGAGTACGCTAATTGCTATCACAGAGTTAGTTGATTCTATTATTTCAAAAATTGATTCAAAGAATATCGTTGGTGCTTTGTTCTTGGATCTTAAAAAAGCCTTCGACACACTAAACCACGACATATTATTGTCCAAATTGAATGAATACGGAATAAGAGGTGCTGCTAACAACATCCTTCGCAGTTATTTATCGGAAAGGAAACAATTCGTAGCGATCGAAAATACTAGAAGCGATTTGAGAAACATTGATATTGGTGTACCCCAAGGAAGCAACATTGGTCCGTTACTTTTTCTTTTGTATGTAAACGATCTTTGTAATTTACCACTGAAAGGCACAGCTCGATTATTTGCTGATGATACAGCTATTTTTTATTCAGCTGCATTAACGAATGTTATAACTCAACAAATTGAAAATGATTTGAAGTTACTATCAAAATATTTTAAATGCAACTTGCTTTCTCTAAACTATACAAAAACCAAATATATGTTGTTTCGTTCTTCACATAAAAAAATACTGTCAAATAATGACCCAATTATGGATGGAATTGTTATTGAGAGAGTTCACTACTTCAAGTACCTAGGAATTTTCTTGGATGAAACACTTTCTTGGAGTTGTCACACAGAGAACCTAGTAAAAAAAATTTCTCCTCTTTGCGGTGTTTTGTGGAAATTAAGAAACTTAGTACCCCAACATGTTCTTTTAAAGTTTTACTATGCATTTATTCAGTCTCATCTAAACTATCTTATTTTGATATGGGGAAGAGCCTCCTTGTCACATCTTCAAAAACTTCAGACCCTACAGAATAGATGTTTGAAAAACATCTTCAGACTACCCCTGCTTTTTCCTACCCAACAGCTATACTCTCTGGGAACGCACAACATTCTTCCAATAACCGAACTCTGTAATTTGCAAACCGTTATATATGTTCATGATAATATACACTCGAGTAGCAATAACCAAAACCTTAATTTTACTACGGGATTAAGAACCCACAATACCCGTCAAAATAATTACTTGCAACGATGCCGATCCATGACATCTTTAGGGCAAAAAAGAATTTCTTTTATAGGACCTACAATATACAACGCTTTACCTACTGAAATAAAGACCATCAACAACCGTTCCATGTTTAAAGTCAAAGTAGTACAGTTATTAAAAGAAAAATTGAATCGTTAAAAAAGTCGATCAACAACCAGTTTTTTTAAATCAAATTTTGTTTGTTTTTGTAGCATCGTAGTTTTCTTTTGTCGTATTTTTAACTATTAATAAGTAAACTTAAGTAAATGTAGCATAATATTTGATTAGTTAACATTATTAAAAAAAAGAAATGGATCTCTTTAAAGGAAATTTTCTTCCATTGAGATCCTTATCGTAATATTGTTTAATTATAGCATACATTTCCTCGCAGTAAATAATAAACTTTTGTGTTCTCAGCATGATTAAAATTTTGTTCGCGTTGAAATTTCTTTTGCTGCCAGACGTGCTGAGAACAGTAGCGTCCATTACCAGGGGGCTCAATTGAGCCTCTTGGTGTGGGGGAGTGTGGTGGGCCGCTACAAAAAAAAAAAAAATATATATATATATCTTCAATATATAATCTATATACATAAAAAGTAATTTCCGTTTGTTCGTTTGTATGTTTGTCTTCAATAGGCTCAGCCGCCTTAAGAGCTAGAGAGCTGAAATTTGGCATGGGTGCTTATTAGGACCAGGAATGATGAAAAATGTTTTTAGATTTTCGGATGACCCCTTTTGTAGGCGGTCGTCCAAACAACAACGGTTTTATTCCCCCGAACCAAAAGTCATGGCACCCATTTTGTGAACCGACTTTCGTTTCCGTTCGTTTCGTTGGCGGGATTATTTTCACCATCACCATGGGCAGGCTATTAGAAACGACCATCCAGAGCTCACATGTACTGGATAGCAAATCGAAGCTTGCTGAGCATTAAAAATTTGAAAGTGAAAATTTTGGCGGGTGTTTTTTGTACCTTCTACTCTGCCGCTCATAGCAATTCCGTCCCATTTGCGTTTTCATCATTTTTCAGTTTATTGCTGGAATCACTTTAATTTTATCAGTAGTTTCAAGAGAAAACTTTGTTTTCAGTACTTTGTTCTAATGAACATTGAAAAAAACCTCAAGAAATTTTGTCCCATTGAACGAATGATCGCAAGTCGGTCCCATATGGCATAAATCATCGCATGTCGGTCCCACTGCCATAAGAGCCCAGCAAATGATTTTCAACGAAATCAAAACAAAAAAATAATCCATATAAAGCGAAAATCTTTCATTAGCCGTTGCATTGACAGATTCTGTTGATTATTTTGATTAAAAACGCACACAAATGCTGAATTAACGATGGACTTTTTGCGATTTTTCAAGGCCGTTTTTTCTCAATTCAACAAAAACGCAAATGGGACGGACTTGCTATGAGCGGCAGTTACTGTTCAAAGCACATGCTACCGGTACGAGATTCTTGGATACAATTATAAGCCTACATTTTGATTGAAAAATACAACTAGCCTGTTAGGAATACATTGACAAGAATAGAAGTGGCTTTCAAAGTGCTCTTTACCGCTGCTGGGGGGCTTTGAAGGTCAACCATTTTTATTGTTAGGTTATGAGGGAAATTTTGCGGATCACCACGGATTCACGATAGCAGACAAATTTGATGGTCAGCTTCGAGCTGCAAATTAGTGGTTTATTAGATATTGTAAACATTGTAATTTGGGGTTTAATAATCTTACAATTTTTGGTGCGATCTACACCTTAACTGGAAATGAGTCGGCTGTAGCTACCCACGAGTAGATCTGTGCCTGCATGATAATCTAAATTTTAGCCGAATACAACGATATAAGTGTTCATAGTACTTACAATAAAGCTGATCTTTAATAAACTAATTTAAATGGGGAAATATGATCAACTGCACTAAACGATATGGATTTAGAAATTCTATTCTCTATAACAAAACGGTCGAAAGCGCACTTCAGGTGGAATGACTTTACAACTTTTTTCCAGTTCTTCCTTCACTCGTGACAGTTCTCTCCGCGAACGTCAATTTTGTCATCTGATGCAGCGTCGCGTCGGGCAGTGTTGCGGCAACGAGGGACCCCGTCGTCACATTCCCCCGCCCGTGAACCTTGGTGCAAATCTGGAACCACTGTCTCAGGTTCACATCTTTCGACGACGTCTAAAACAGCTAATTTCGACGCTGCCTTCCTAAGGGTACCCGAAGTTGTCCGAACTACGACCTCTCTTACTCTGCCGTCGCGTCCAGGAATTACTTGCTCCACTCTACCTCGAGTCCACCGATTCCGTATTGCACCGTCAGGCATCATGACCAGATCACCGACTTCCAGATCCTTGGTTTCCTCAAACCACTTTGTTCTACGAGAGATCATGGGCAAATACTCTTTCAGCCACCTCGTCCAGAATTGATCGGTTATATACTGCGCCAGTTTCCAGCTACTGCGGAGTGTTGTTCGGTAATCCACAGGCTCCGTTGGTAGAATCTTCGCTCCAGTTGAACTACCCAATATAAAATGGTTTGGGGTCAACGCTTCTTGGTCGGCCGACTCCAACGGAATGTAGGTCAGCGGTCGACTGTTGATCATTGCTTCGGCTTCGTACAGGATGGTTTCCAACGTTTCGTCGTCCGGTTTACGAGATGTTTCCAAGATAGCACCGCTCGCCACCTTGACTGAGCGGACCAACCTTTCCCACGCCCCGCCCATGTGCGGAGTGGCAGGTGGGATAAACTTCCAGCTAGTTTCGGCGCTGGTAAACGTGAGAGCGAGGGCGTTCGTCTTAGCGGCAATTTCCTCTTTCAATATGTTGCTGGCACCTTGGAAGCAAGTAGCGTTGTCCGTCCAGAACTCCTTCGGGGGACCACGACGCGCGACGAAACGGCGAACTGCCATTATACAGGATTCCGTGCTTAGCGAATGAACCACCTCTAAATGTACAGCACGGATGGTCAGGCACGTGAAAAGGGCCACCCAGCGTTTTTCATTGCGTCTGCCAACCTTTACGAGAACTGGCCCGAAATAGTCTAAGCCTACAGATGTGAAAGGGCGCACGAATGCTGTCAGCCGAAATTTTGGAAGTGGTGCCATGGCTGGAGGTCTTGGCCTGGCCTTCATCACCTGACACCAGGAACACTTCTGCGCCACCTTGTAGACGAGGGACCTCAGCTTGGGAATTTCGAAACGTTGTCGGATCTCGTTGACGATGGTTTCCCGATTTGCGTGTCGGAAACGACGATGATACCTGTCGACGATCAAAAATGTAATATAGTTCTTTCTGGGGAGAATCGTGGGAAACTTAGCTTCTGTCGGTGCGAATGGTGCAGCACCGATACGGCCGCGCATTCGCAAAACACCATCCTCGTCCAGGAACGGCCAATACTTGTAGATTGTGCTGGACTTCTTGACGAGACTGTGACGACTTTCAGGGGGACCTTGTGTTTCAGAAAGTAGTGCAATCTCCTCGGGATATGATTCTGCTTGAGCGATTCTCCAAAGCAGGCGTTCAGCACGTTCGAGCTCTTTCTGGGTGAGCAATCCAAGCTCCAATGGTTCGTCGACCAGGTCCCGTTTGAAGTTGTCAATATAACGAAACGTGAAGGCCGTGGTTCGAAGCAATTTAATCCAGGAATCGAAGCGAGTTGTGTCGATGATTGCAGGATTTGGAGAAAAGTGCCCAAGGTTTAAGTGCACTGTTCGAAGGTCTTCACTTGTTGTCTGGACAGTGCGCTCTTTCGGCCATCGTTTCTCGGGTTCGTACAGGAATTCTGGTGCCCGGAACCATGGATTCTGCATCGATAGCTGTGGTCCTTCTTTCCACTTGGTTGCTTGATCGGCCACGTTCATTTTTGAAGGAACCCATCTCCAGTCTCTGGGATCGGTTGACATTAGAATTTCACCGACCCGTACGGAAACAAATTGGTGGTATTTTCGGTGATCCTTGGAACGAATCCACGCTAGGCAGACTCCGGCGTCGCTCCACATGTATCGGTGGCCTATGCGAAAGGTGTGTTGGCTTGATATTGTATTAAGGAGACGTGTTCCTAGAACGGCTGATTTCAGTTCGAGTCGAGGAATTGAGACCGTCTTGAGCGGAGCCACCTTAGTTTTGGATCCGATGAAAGCAACTTGAACCACTCCATCCATCTCCAAGCGAAAATAGGCCACGCTGGAGAAAGCGGCCTCACTCGCGTCTACGAAGACATGTATTTGCAGGTTCTCGAGATTCTTTGGGAATGGAGATGGAAAGTAACATCGGGGGATTCGTACTTTGCCTAAGTCTGGGAACAGATTCGTCCATTCTCGCCATCGCACGTTGAGATCTTGCGGAATATTTTCGTCCCACTGCGTTCCTCGGGCCCAGATATCCTGCATGAGGATTTTCCCATGCACTAAAAAGAACGAGATGAAACCGAGGGGGTCAAATAAGCTCATTACTACTTTGAGGACCTCGCGTTTTGTAGGAATGTGCTGCTCGTTCAGAATTTGTTTGAGGTCATCTCGAAGTGCAAATGAATAGATGAAAACGTCGTCTTTTGGCAGCCACTTGATTCCCAGCACCGATTCTGATTTCTCCCCTCTCTCCAGGGTGAGAACCTTGTCTTCGACCTCAGCGAATTCTGCGATTCCTCGCAAAACTTCTGCTTCGTTGGACAAGAAGCGTCGTAGCGTGAAACCGCCCTTGGAATGCACCAGCTTTATCTCATTTACGACTTCCACAGCTTCATCAATCGACATGAAACTGCCCAAGTAGTCATCTACGTAGGTGTTGTTTGCAATGGCTACTGCTGCGCGAGGATACTCTGAAGCGAGCTCTTGGGCGTTGAGATTTTTGATGAATTGGGCTGAAGACGGGGAACAGGTAGACCCAAATGTGGCCACATCCATGATGTAGACCTTTGGCTCCGCCGTTGGATGCTCACGGAAGAGGAACCGTTGAGATTGGCAGTCGGGAAATCGAATCTTGATTTGATGGAACATTTCCATCAGATCGCCGCACACTGCTACTGGGAACTGGCGGAACTGGTAGAGAACTTGTAGAAGTGGGGTTAAGAGGTCTGGCCCCTTGAGAAGGTTCGAGTTAAAAGATGTTCCACCAACCTTGGCTGCCGCATCCCAGATTAATCTGATCTTTCCTGGCTTCTTAGCATTGGTCACGACGCCCAGAGGGAGATACCACACACGTTCCGGTGGAACAGACGTCAGCTCTTCTAATGTGGCTTGATGCGCATATCCTTTACGCACGTAGTCGGCTATCTGCTCACGAACCTTTGCCTCCAGTTGTGGGTCCCGTGCAAATCTTCTTTCCAAGCACTCTTCCCTACGAGAAGCCATGGGGTAGCTGTCAGGAAAGTTCAGGTCGTCGGTCTTCCAAAGAAGCCCAGTCTCGAATCCGATACCTGATTCCAATCGTCGTGTCGTTTCTTGCAGGAGTTGCCTCGCCCGTTTGTCATCTTCGGTGTCAAGAATACTGTTCGGAATCTTTACACCCGAACTCTCCAGTTCGAAGTAATCACGCAGTTGTTCGTTCATCTCCCTATCTGGATCAGATATCGCCCCGAGGTGTAGATTTATGACGGCTGGCGTGGTCGGATTTCCAGAAACACATCCGTAGATACTCCAACCCAATCTGCATTTTGCCCCGATCGGATCCTTTGGGCCGCCTTCCCGTAGCTTCAATGGTACACAAAGTCGTAGATGGTCCAGACCTATCAGCAATTGTGGCTGAACGAGTTCAAAATCTTCTACCGGAAGACCCCGGAGGTGAGGGAAGCGGCGTGACAGCTCACGATATTTTAAAGTTTGCGAGGGGATCATTAGGCTACGAACAGTGCGAACATGGTTCAGTTGGTACTGGCGAGTAGAATTTTTTGCGGAAATATTCAGTTCCACTAGCTGCGACTGCTGTTCCTCTCGTGTAACATTTCCAGTCCACTGCAGAGTGAGCGGCTGCTTAGGGCCATCCACGTCGAGTTGATTGGCGACGGATTCTTCTAGAAGGGTGTAAGACGAGCCCTCATCGATGAAGGCGAAAATCAATTGAGAGCGATTCTTTCCATAGAGGACAACCGGAACCACTCTGAAAAGTGTCCAAGTCAAATCTTCCGAGGACACGTGACTGGCGGAAAAACTGACATTCTGGTTGTTGTTGGCTGATGGATGAAGAAGTGTGTGGTGTTTATGTCGACAGCCTTCAACTCCGCATCCTGTCCAGGATCGGCAAGGCCACTTTCCGTGACTATTCAGGCAAGTTCTGCATAGTTTCTTCAGCTGGACCAATTTATAACGATCGTCCACACTGGCTGCTTTAAATTGTGGGCACTCAGCTACTCGGTGTCCCTCTCGTCCGCAACAGAAGCAAGGCTTACTTGGTCGATGGCGAACTTGCAAAGCAACATCTGTCGCTTTCGGTGGATCCGATTCGGGTGCGTGGGTGTACAATAATCCCGTTTCTTTCGGCTTCCGCTTATTCGAGTCCGATCGAGAAATGTTTCCAAAGTTCGGACTTTTGAACGAGACTCTACTGGCCATGGTCATCAATACGGACATGAATTCGCCAAACGTTTCCAACGTAACGGATTGGTGTTGAATTTCGAAAGCCGCCCACTCCATTTGCCATGGGACAGGAAGCTTTTCGACTAGCTCCTGTACGAGAATCGGGTCTGCCAGATACTCTCTCTGTTCACCAGCAATCAGCGAGCCAACGAAATTTTGCACTGCCAGTGCGAAATGCATCAAAGTGTCTAGGCGGTCCAGTTTTGGCGGTGGTACCTGATGTATTTTATTCAGCAGCGATTTGATGACAAGAACAGGTCGACCGAAAAATGTTCGTAAGGTCGATATCACGAGCGGTACGTCTGAAGGAAGATAAAGACGGCTTCTCACGGCCTCATACGCTGGTCCACGCAAACATTTTTGTAACCGAAGCATGTTCTCCGTATCCGTAAAGCCGCAGTCAGATGTCGACTGCTCAAAATGGCTGATAAAAATTGGCCACTCTTCCGGATTCCCGTCGAAGATGAGATGTTCTTTTCCTAAAACCTGACGCGCGGCTATTTGCTCTTGAGTGAGTCTGGCGCGCGGAGCTGCCGGCCGATTAAGCGCAACTGGAGTTTGGGATTTCGAGTTGAGTACATGGGACCTTACGAAGGAATGGTTCGTTGGAACCGGAATTTTGGAGCAGTTCGATATTGCTGAACGATGGGCTGCGGATATGGGGGAAACCTGGAGGCCCATATCTGTGGGAAATTCTTCTTCTTTTCCGGATTCTGATTTGTCCAACCAACTCTGGACTTTCGAACGTGAATCGCGACTCGAACTAGCAACCGATCCCAATATTGAGCCACCATGGCTGCTGGCAGCGAGCGCCTTGACGATCTGGTTCCGTTTGTCAAGCGATTCTCTTCTCAGTCTCTGCTCCAATGTTTTCATCTCCGCTTCTTCCTGCAGCTGCTTGACCCGAAGAGCCTTCTCTTCTTCCACTAGCTTCTTTTTTTCTTGCAACTGGCGCTCGGATTCCTCCCGCTCACGCCTTTTTTGCTCCTTTTTTTCCGCTAATTCCTGTGCCTGAAGTTGTTGTTCCTCCTCGACCATTTTTAGTTGCTGTGCCATTATTGCCGCACGAGTACTGGACGAAACGCTCTCTGCGATGTCCGTTAGTGGTTTCTTTCGACGGGATCCAAGAGCTGACTTACCGGACTTCGATTTGGACTTATTTTTCCCAGCGGGTTTGTCGGAAGTGTTCTGGCTAGCCGCGCACCCCTTGCACACATACTTCACATTCGCATCCTTAACCCGGGAGTCCACTCCTGCGCATCCGAAATGCTCCCACAATGTGCATATGCAACATTCAACCATTTCATCTTCGGCCGAGTTGGGTCGTTCACACGACTGGCAATCATGGGATGTGGTATTAGCACGATCGTTCATTCCGTAACCTCAACCACAAAAATTCTCGAAGATTTTGTTAGGTTATGAGGGAAATTTTGCGGATCACCACGGATTCACGATAGCAGACAAATTTGATGGTCAGCTTCGAGCTGCAAATTAGTGGTTTATTAGATATTGTAAACATTGTAATTTGGGGTTTAATAATCTTACAATTTTTGGTGCGATCTACACCTTAACTGGAAATGAGTCGGCTGTAGCTACCCACGAGTAGATCTGTGCCTGCATGATAATCTAAATTTTAGCCGAATACAACGATATAAGTGTTCATAGTACTTACAATAAAGCTGATCTTTAATAAACTAATTTAAATGGGGAAATATGATCAACTGCACTAAACGATATGGATTTAGAAATTCTATTCTCTATAACAAAACGGTCGAAAGCGCACTTCAGGTGGAATGACTTTACAACTTTTTTCCAGTTCTTCCTTCACTCGTGACAGTTCTCTCCGCGAACGTCAATTTTGTCATCTGATGCAGCGTCGCGTCGGGCAGTGTTGCGGCAACGAGGGACCCCGTCGTCACATTTATATTTTTGGAATTCCTCATAGAGAAAGAAAAATTTTTTAGATTCAGAGTTTATAAGTTCAAGGCTGCGATTTTAATGCTTCAATTGGTATTTTGAAGGGGGATTAGAAAATTGATAAGATAATAAAATTTGAGGCTTTGAGTTTTATCCAATTCGATTTCACTGATCAATTTCTAACTTTTGAGTTATCATTGATGACCAATGTGGTCGATTCTACCATCTATTAATGGGATGTTTGTGCCCATGAAAAAAAAACAGAATTTAAAAAAAACCTTTTTCATAATATAGAAATGGTGTTTTCGAAATGATTTGTTTTCGATAACTTCAAAAAGCTATTAGTAGAACTTCTAACATTTAAGGTAAACTAAATTAAACAGTGCGAAATTGAAAAGCGAAAAAAATACACACATGCAGTTGAAAACATGCAAAGTGAGTTTTCAACATGCTCAAAAAAATCATCCATATTGAAAAGTGGGATAATCTTCAACAGATATTTTCATTAGATAAGGGATGGAAAAGATAACAAAGCAGTTTAATCTTTTGAAGATAAAACTATAAGGCCAAATCTATTCAAGCTTCCTAAGAAATGATGTTTGTCTATATTAAGTTTTCAATATCTTAGTCATCTTGCTGTTTTTACACATCGGATTGGGTTGAAAATTGGCACATAGGGGTTATTTGGGACAAACAATTGAATTCACTTATCCAAATTAAAGTCAGGGGTTGGCCTAAGGGGTCGTCCATATTAACTATTCACTGTTTTTGCGATATTGTCGTTATTATACATCTATTTAAAGGAAATTGGTACATGAGAGTTTTGAGGGATGATCAATCGATTTCAGTTATTGAATTCAGCGTAGGGGCCGGCAATAGGGTCGTCCATATTAACCTTACAATATTTTTGAAATATCGTCGTTATTATACATCGGATTGGGATGAAAATTTGCACACGGTGGTTTTCCGAGACGGACAATTGACTTCAGATATCAAAGATTGTAAGAGGCCACCAAAAGGAGTTTAACTTTTGGGCAATAATTGCGTTGTTATGAAACGATCGACTCGAAATTTTTACACGGATTTTTTTTTTTGGCACGGGCAATCAATTCCTGATTTCAAATGAAGTAGCAGACGACAGAAGAGGTGTTCGTTCAATATTTGTGCAATTATAACTTAACAATTAATTCGGAAATGCATCAGGAAAATATTTGGCTATTGACTTTCATACAAACTGTTCATAACATATTCCAAGTTGAAAGCGAAACGGAGTTCGTATGGGAACAGCTAGTAATAATAAAAAATGTAAATAAAATAAATATTTTAAACTGCTTCAAGAGCTACAATGTATTAATTGGTATATCTATAACTCCAATCAAGTCTGGGATCTCATGCTGAAAGCTGGAATAAAAGTAGGAAATCCGTTATGGTGGACATAACTTGACCTGAACCTTTCTTAAGTAGAAACTCTACTTCGCACTAAAAATTGTTAATTAAATTCAGAAACTATGTTATCATCAGGTTTTTGAATCCGTTTACTCAGCACAGTTTTATAGAGCAATTCTCGGTTTGATTTGTTTTGGTTTCAATCATTTTTAATACAAACGTTGAAGTGGTATGAAAAACTGAGTATCTATTAAATTAAGAAATAAATGCTGCATGTGCTAAACATGCTTTTTAGTTTGGTCTTCATAAAAACAGACGAATCATATGCAGTTAAATTTGAGTTAAGACGGTGATGAAAAGTTATCTGTAACGAAAATTTTCATTAGTACCTTTATATGTTTTGTATTTACAATTCGCCAGTTCCTTCATGTCATTATCAACTACATATGTTGACCTGTGGAACAATATTTATTAATAAAAGCGTCTGTCTTGAAGAGATGTATGATTGAATTCCATACAGCTGCCAAATAAAATAAATAGCAAGATTTTGAACATATGAATGTATAAAATTATGATGCTATGACATTCTGATACGATAAATTTCTCTTAATATGATTAAATGAGCATGGATAAAAAAAACTTCTTTAAAATCTTTTACTGTGTTTTTCAAAAGATATGTGATAGGCTGTAAAAAAAAACAATTAATTTACTGTTCTATTAGGCCGGAACAAATTTCAAATCCTTCTTTTGTCACTCGGAGTTGGAACATCGCGAGGGGGGGGACAATAAAAAATAATGCGAAAAATAAATAAATTGGAATAAATTGCACAAAAGCTTGTATGCAACAAAATAACATACTATATTATTGCACAAAACCTATAAATCAAGTAATTTTTTTATCGAAAAATTCAATAAAATCTTGAACACACATGGTAAAATAACTTCCACCTTCCAAAATTTGTTTTTTGGTCTCGTAATCTTTCGAATACTTGAATTTTTCATCGAAGTTTCCATGAAATACTCAACACTTTATTTATTTCCCCCTTCGGGTTTTTGGAAATTTCGAAGGGGGGGGGGGGGGGGTGACAAAAGAAGAAATTGATATTTGTTCCAGCCTTATATCATCGCAAGAATCAAGAGAAGAAATAGAGAAAGAAAAGATATGTTGGAAGTCCCTCGCCGCCTGCTTTGATCCTCATATGAATTTATATGAATGGATATTAATATAAAGATAGAATGTGGAATTTTATTTAGCAAAATATATAAACAAAGTACATTTCCTATAAATAATCATAACAATTAACACATGTATTTCCAGATGCCGCAAGGTAACCTGAAAAAAGCTTTTTTTAAATTAAATTCTATTTTGAAATTCAAGCTTGAAGTTTATTTACTCTTTTGTGAAAAACCGCCTGTATGTAAATTTGAAATACAATATTGTTATAAACTCTCAAATCTGACAAAATATAAAAGTTTAGTAAGTAAAGTTAAAGAACAAATCAGAATACTCCACCATGCTTCAATAACTGCCATTTTAAATTCAAACGTCATCTGAAAAGCTGATAAAAATTTAATATTTGTTGAAAAAATAAACTTAACCTGGTGGAAAATATTAACTAAATGATTCAATTCAAAACACTCACTTTTTGAACAATATTGTCAAAATATCAAGGACGAACTGCAACATATATATATATATATATATATATATATATATATATATATATATATATATATATATATATATATATATATATATATATATATATATATATATATATATATATATATATATATATATATATATATATATATCTATATATATAAAAATGAATTTCTGTCTGTCTGTCTGTCTGTCTGTCTGTCTGTCTGTCTGTCTGTCTGTCTGTTCCCTATAGACTCGAAAACTACTGAACCGATTTGCGTGAAACTTGGCAGGTGGGGGTATTGGAGGCAGGGGAAGGTTCCTATTATGGTCTGAGACCCCTCCCTCTCTCATGAAGGGGGGGAGGGGCCTTCCAAATAAAAGACAATTTTTTGCATAACTCAAAAACCAATCAAGCAAATGGTATCAAATTTGGCATGGGGTGGTATTTGTGAACGAGAAATATTTTTATGAATATTTGGTACCCCTCCCTCCTCTCAGTGGGGTGATAGGAAGGGGGGAGGGGGGCTATCTTTCAATTTTTCATATAACTCGAAAACTAATCAAGATATTGGAACCAAATTTGGCATGGGAAGGTATTAGGATACGAAAAATATTTCAATGATCATTTGAGAACCCTCCCTCTTTTCACTAAAAGAGGGAGGGGACCTCTTTCATATTTTTTTTACATTACTCAAAAACTAATGAAGCAAATGGAACCAAATTTGCCATGGGAGATTATTTGGATACGAAAAATATTTCTATGATTATATGAGCCCCTCCCATTTTCCATTAGAGAGATATAAAGGGGGGAGGGGGCCTCTTTTATAATTTTTTGCATAACTCAAAAACTAATCAAGCAAATGGAACCAAATTTGGCAAGGGTGGGCATTTGGGAATGTGATATGTTCTAATGATTGTTTGAGACCCCTTCCTTCTTTCAGCGGGGAGAAAGGAAAGAGGGAGGGGAGTTTCATACAATTTTTACTGCATAACTCAAGAACTGCAACAGCAAATGGAACCAAATTTTGCATGGAACGATATTTGGGTACGAGAAATGCTTCTATTAATATTTGGTGTCCTTCACTCCTTCAAAGAGGTTTTTTATTATAAATTGAAGCCTCACCTTTTTCAGCAGAAAGATATAAAGGGGTGAAGGGGGGCTTCCATATATTTTTTTTGCATTACTCGAGAATTAATCGAGCAAATGAAACCAAATTTGGGATCAAAAAGTATTTGAGTACGAAAAATACTTTTATGAATATTAATTTCTCACCCCTCCATTCAATGAGGAGAACGGAACGGGGGATGGTACTTCCTTTCAAGTTTATGCATGACTCAAGAATTTACTACGCAAATAAAACCAAATTTGGCACGAGATGGTATTTCAATACGAGAAATTTTCCTATGTAAAACAATTCCTTTCTTGCAGTAGGATGATAGAATTGGGAATATAGGAAGGGATGAGGAAAGCATACATTTAACTTTTATTACAGAACCCGAGAACATGGAAAATCGTTTTGGTATTATTTTATGATAATCTGACACACCGTACTCTGTTCAGTGAGAAGGTACATAGGAGGAGGGATGTGAGCCCAATAAAACTTTGTTAGCATAAGTTCTCAATTTATGCTAACGAAGCCAACAAATGGAAAAAAATATGGCATGGAAAGGTACTTGGTTACGAGATATGTTTCTACGATTGTTATAAACCCTTACGCTTTAGAGTGTAGAGAGAGGAAGAAAGAAGGAGGCTCCATATAAATTTGGTTGTAAAGCTTAAAAACTTATCAACCAATGGAACTATATTTGATACAGGGGGTGAAGGTAAGGACAGGTGGGGGGGGGGCTCTCTTATCAGTTTTTTAGCTTAAATACAGAACATATAGATTTTAATTTGTCGGCCTAGCGGTGAAAAGTGATGTCCTTTTTAGTAAGGACATCTAAAGATTATGAAGTGTTTTTACATAGGTGGATAGAAGGTTAGATGAAATGAAAGATGTTGAAAATGAGCGGGTAGAATTTATTTAGAAGCATATCATCACATATCAAATTTTTGTTCCTCACGGGCCTACTACTATGAAGCGGTAGATACAGATAGAGTTGCATCTACCACCACACATTAGTAGGCCAAGCTTGGTCCGCCCCACAAGGGAAAACTTGCAGTGCGGACGAACAAGTTAAGTTAAAGGGAGTTAAAGGGAGTATATCTGAGCGATCACATATCATCTTTTTGTTCGTCCGCACTGCAAGTTTTCCCTTGTGGGGCGGACCACGCTTGGCCTACTAATGTGTGGTGGTAGATGCAACTCTATCTGTATCTACCGCTTCATAGTAGTAGGCCCGTGAGGAACAAAAATTTGATATGTGATGATATGCTTCTAAATAAATTCTACCCGCTCATTTTCAACATCTTTCATTTCATCTAACCTTCTATCCACCTATGTAAACACACTTCATAATCTTTAGATGTCCCTACTAAAAAGGACATCACTTTTCACCGCTAGGCCGACAAATTAAAATCTACAAGTATAAATTACGGTGATTAATCCTTCATAAAATACAGAACATATCAAGCAAAAACAAACATTTTTTATAAGTTAGATTGTTTGCGTACGATTAATTTGAGACCCTCCAGACAGATTAGTTTAAGTTATCTTTGTACTGCAATTCGAAACTCCAGCTGCAGCTCTCATTTTATAGCGGTTGCTTATGAATTATGTTATAATTTGATTTAAAAAAAATGCCAATATTCAATACAAATTTGAATAATTTCTGAAAATACCATTTGATTTTGAAAGGTGTAGCAAAGCACACCGGGTCAGCTAGTATATATATATATATATATATAAAGATATATATACAGAAATAAATGTATCAAATATATTAACATCTAGTGAACAGTAATGAACTATAATGGAAATTATTGATATTATGCGAAAAATAACATATGATTTTTTTAAAAGAGGAAAAAATAGAAGCGAATTTTACGATTAAAAAATAACTGACATAGATTCGGAGCAATGACACCTGACAGTGCATTGATATACAAAACATGGTACAGCTGCCGTTCTATTAGTTGATCTGCAAGCAACGTGTTACTCAAAGGATCTGTAATAATCTGTTATAAAGAAAAGTAAAAATTTATTGATCTGAAAAAAATCTTTTGCCTTTTTTTCCAAAAACCTATTTAGTTTCCAAATTTTGTTTTGCAAATTAAGCAAATTTTGTTCTGTAGTAGTAAATTTAATTCTTTTGTTTTAATTTTTCCAAATCAAATTTCAAAATTTTATTGCGAGAAATTTACAACGCTTTCAATATCAGTTAAAATTGTTTTAAAATAGAATATTTTAAAGGAATAAGTATCTATCACAGCAACCTTTAATTTATGAAAGTTCCTAACACAAAATTTAAACAAGAAATGGATGGATCTCACCAGGAAATGTTGAATTTTCCCCGTTTGGTCGAAAAATCATCTTGGCAACACAGGTTTGCGGGTCGCCTTGCTCTGCTACGTTTGTGAGTGTCGCCAATCATCAATATCACCCAAGAGCACCAAGGCCTCCCATGCACTGACGAAACCATCATCAAATCCATCTATCGTATAGATAACACGCACACACTTTCGCTCTTGTTTAAAAACATCGCATCCATGAGCGTAAAAAATATTGAGCTACATGTTTGCCGATCATTTCTGCACTGAATCTTCTCAAGATTTTCTTCGTTCTCTCGAACAAACCATATTTATCACCATGCCACAATTCATCCAAGTACATCAGAAAGCCCCACATTCCGAGCATGTTTCGAAAATTCTGCTATTTCGTCTGTGTCCAACAGCTCAATTATATAACATCGCCGACAAAAAAAACGGTAGCACCAGGGCTCCGTTTAGGAAAGCGCACACACACACTGAAACTAATGAAACCCCAAGCCACTCGAAATGGTTGCAAAAAATTGCGATTCATCAACGTATGTTAACGAAACCAGGCCCAATTCACAATCCGTAGCCGACAACGATAACTTAAATTCTATAAACTCCAATGAGACGTGAATCTACCAAAAACCCGAAGCAAAACTGACCAATTGCAGTAATTTTTTTGTCTGTAAAAACTAATTTTCACATTTTTTCTGAAAATAAGGATGCTGCATATATTTAGGGGTTAAATAATACTACGAAAGATTCTACAAGCTGAAATCATAAAAGTAAAAGTTTGGATGAATGAAAATTCAATGTTTACAAACGCGTGATGCAAAACATTCATATTCCAGCACATGGAAACGCGATTTACAAGGTGATTCTTTGATTTGCATTTTGTTGCATTTTACCCCAGGCACCTAACTGAATTAGAAAAATATTTATTTAATATTGAGTGATTGTTCGAAAAATGTTTTCACACCAACAGTGTCGGTATAACATGGGGAAACTAACAAAAAGTTTGTAGGTAAAATTATCAAGCCAATCCGTCATACTGGATAATGTTTTTACGGCATCGAAAAATGTTAAAATTTGTACATTTCTTACTCGATTTTTCAAATTTTATATAGAAATAATTTTTTTTTAAATTAGCTTGAGATGCGAGAAATTATGTCATCATCATTTTGTGATCATCAAAAGATAACTTTATTACAATACATTTAATTAAAAATTAATTCAGTGTGGTGTTATATAAATGTTGCATCTAACCCCGCTGTTGCATGATGCCCCGTTTGACGGTAGAAATCGGTCGAAGTCAATTGGAAAGAGACAGTTGATGAACTGTCATTTCATTTATAGTTGTTTCGACCTATCTCGACCAGACTTCATTAAACAGACTTAATGATAACTCTCTGTAAATATTTCTTGTTTATCTATTTCCGAGTTGCTGTGTGCTTGTTAGCTGATGGTCTTTATTTACTTTGTTCTGCTTAAGGAGCACAACTTTTATTTATTTACTAGCTGATTCCATACGAACTCCGTTTCGCTTTCAACTTGGAATATGTCATGAACAGTTTATTTCGACTTGATCATTGCATAACAACGCAATTATTGCCAAAAGGTTAAACCCCTTTCGGGTGCTCTTATACAACCTTTGATGACTGAAATCGATTGTCCTTCCCTCAAAACTCCCGTGTGCAAATTTTCAAAACAATCCATTGTATAATAACGTCAATATTCCTATAAACAGTGAAAAATTAATTTATACGGACGACCCCTTTCGTCGACCCCTGACAAAACATTTGACATCTGAAATCGGTTGCTCGTCCCTGAAAACTACCGTGTGCAAATTTTCATCCCAATCCGATGTAAAATAACGACGATATTGCAAAAATATTGAAAGGTTTATATGGACGACCCCCTTTGCAGGCCCTTTACACTGAATTTAATACCTGAAATCCATTGCTCATATCTCAAAACTCTCGTGCAGTGTTCCGAATATCACTAATTTTCAATGAATGTTTCTGATTGCACTTCGCACCTGAACGTACAGCGGTCGGGTTTCGTTATTGATTGCTACTGGACCTACCCGATCATCGATCGTTCAATTCATCGCTAAAATACAGATCACCTCGCACGATGCTTGCTGTCAAAACAGTGCAGCACCATCATCAAATTGGAATCTCACCAATGCGCAATGCATATGGCGAATCATGTTGGTCTTCTATCAGGAGTGAATGGATCAGGCAGTGAGTGAGTGATACATGAAGCCGATCATTAGCGTATTTTGTTTGATTTGATACATAGCAAATTAATAAATTTATTTGTTGTTATAACGTTTTTTAACATCAGTATGTTCAAAATCAAATTGTAGCTGTGTTTGTGAGGGAAAGATGTTCACTTTCGCCGTGTTTTTCAATTTTTACAAGTTCTCTTATTAAACTGTCGTCCGTCACGTTAAAACTACTGAGAATTTATGGTATCCCGCACAACTGTTTGATTTTTTTCCACCTGCAAAAAATAATTTTGAATTTCATATAATTCAGGCATATACTGAGTGAGCTACATTCAGAATGAATCAGTTTGTGTCTCCCTCATCTCCGATATGCGATGTTTGCTAAACCGATGATTCTGAATGATGCGACTCGGTTTGCATAGCTGATAGGAGCGCTGATCGAGATTGCATACCAGCTAGGCGAAGCAGTTGCGAGAGGCGCTATCCCACTATACAATCAGAATGTTTCCAACAGGAAACGCATCCTGAGTGTTTGTTTTGATTGATTTTCGGAACCCTGCTCTCGTGTACCAATTTTCGTCTGAATCCGATGTATAATAATGACAATATCGCATCAACAGGGAATAGTTAATATGGACGACCCCCTTGGCCGACCCCTGATTTTAGTTTGGATAAGTGAAATCAGTTGTTTGTCCCTAATAACTCCTGTGTGCAAATTTTCACCCCAATCCGATGTATAAAAACGTCAATATCACTAAGATACTGAAAATTTAATATGGACGACCCTTTCTGCCGGCCCCTTACTCTGAATTTGATACCTCAAATCGATTGCACGTCACTCAAAACTATCGTGTACCAATTTTCATCTGAATACGATGTATAATAACGTCAATATCGCAAAAACAGCGAACAGTTAATATGGACGACCCCTTTGGCTGACCCCTTACACAAAATTTGACACCTGAAATCGATTGCTCGTCTTTCAAAACACTCATGTGCAAATTTTCAACACGATCCGACGAAAATTAACGTCAATATCGCGAAAACAATATTTGTCTTCTATGGACGACCCCCTTCAGAAGGGGTCATCCGAAAATCTAAAGACATTTTTCATCGTTCCTGGTCCTAATGAGCATCCATGCCAAATTTCAGCTCTCTTGCCCTTAAGACGGCTGAGTCTATAGAGGACAAACAAACAAACAAACAAACAAACAAACAAACAAACAAACAAACAAACAAACAAACAAACAAACATACAGAAATTGCTTTTTATATATATATATAGATTTATTTAAGTCTTTGACTGCTGCCATACAGACCGAATATTAAAATTAACTTATGTTTAAATTAAAACTATGTTAAAACTAGGGAACGTTACGGATTGCACATTTAAACATTGATTTGGATACATTGAAGTCAAACAAGTGTGAAACATCGTTGAAGACTTGACAATATCGATTAAGCGGGTGGTTTTGTCCAAAAACTGTTCTGCTTCCAGGTAGCCAAAAGGTGGTTTGATTACGCAAACGGCGGGCTGGGGCGTGCAAACTCAAGCTTTGGAGCAATTGTGGACAGTCTACAGCGTACTTATTATGCAAAATGTAGGTACTTCACTGAGAAATATCTCTCGGAATTAATAAACCTTGCATTTTTGAAATCGATACAGTGGAATTGAGTTCTTGTGGGTCTTTTATTTTGTTTTTAACGGTTATTTCATGAAGATCTATAGAATATTCATAAGGGAAAAGATACAAAACAGATTAGATAAATGATGTTTTTTTTTTTAAAACGAACACAAACACATACGAGATCCGATCTCATGCCCGCTGCCTTAGAAGACTTGAAGGCTATCCTCTACGACACGGGCTGCGGCTTAGAAGCTGTTGAAGCATACAAATTTGAAAATTTGGTTTGCTCATCATTTCCCTGCAAAAATTACATGACATCAAAATAGCTTATATTAAAATAAAATTTTTCGAAGGAAAACATGGTTACGTAACGATGAGCATACCTCCCTTCTCCCCTTTGTCACAATTCGTAACGCTGGAGCTTACTCTCTCCCCCCATAGAAGCGTTACGCAATAAATGGATGCTCCCAAAGCTCAACAAACAGAATCATGTAAATTTGAATCTCACTGTTATAAAACTGGTAGCTTGTGATAGCTTTGGATCATTTAATCAACTTTTGCTACTCACTTGATCGGGATTACTTCTCTCTCTTCATGTTCGTATGTTTGTATGTATGTTGTGCTCACTTGCATTCTTAGATTATTAATTACACGTTAATCGCCACGCTCATTTTGGTATTTTTACTTCGTAAGCCCAAAGAAATTCTCGGAGCGACAATATAAAGACAGAGAGCTTCCGGCTTTGCAACGTGTGGCTAAACTGAGAAGTTAACATGAGTAAGAGAGCGTCACACGCTTTTTGATGTGACGGGGCCTCCCAGGAAATACACCCGTCACCCGAATATGGGTCCCATGGCGACGAACGTGTTAAGTTCGACAAATCTCCAATGCAGCGCGTACACCATACCCGGCCCCATGGCTTCGTATGAACTGTTATGGATTAATGTATTGTGTTGATGTAGGTATATTTTGGAAGAATGAGTCAATCAGGTGGGCTAGTTTACTTACAGGTATTCCGGCCAATGTTCCGAAAATCAATCATTTTCGATCAGCCATCCTTTACTGCATTCAGATCCAAAAAATCGAAGCAGTCAATTTTTCCTCTCTAACCAAATCATATAAACAATCATGCATGACAACGACGCTGCTGTATTTGAAACATTCCCGCGAAACATGATGTGGTAAAGAAGGACGCAAACTATCAGCAACGAACGTCGCGATAGTGATTGCCTTCCTTGATGGTTTTCAACCTTCTAGGATTACAACTGATATGTCTCAGTTCTGAGCGATGCGTAATGGTTGCAATATGATTTTTAATTTTTCGCTTTGCGTAGAAGAATGAAATCATTACTTAGTAACCGCAATGAGCTGTCCAGCATGTGCTACGGCTTTTTTCAACATTTGGTTTTGATATTTCCCCAGATTTTCCTTCTGAGACATTCATGATCGTCTATCAATAATGAACATTATCAACAATGATGTGAGGATAGGCGTTAGTGAATGATTGTGGGAACGACGTTCAAAATTTATCATCAAGTATGTCGATCACCTTTGAAAAGCCACGTGACGAATAGCAACGGCAGCCCCCGATGGGGCATGGTATATTTTCATGTATCTAGTTAGTGTTAATGTTCGACAAATATTCAACGGATACGTTCACCACGTGCGTATCACAGCACTCGGAGGTGTAAGTATTCTAGCTTGAAACGAATCCTGATTGCTTTTCTTGAGCGAACATTGATTCCGGCATCCGTGTATAAAGGGTTTTACGGTCAAAATTTGGTCAAGGGAAAACGCATGTAAATCGGTGAAATCGTTTATTTTAAAAATCAAATTAAATTTCTTTTTCAAGTTTAATTAGTATAAAATTCAGGAAAAATATTCAGTTAGGCTTCCGCTTTTTCCAATCCGAATTGCCGGGCCTTACGCTTAACCAGATTTTGTACAGCCACCTTGTCCACCTTCTTCGCCGCAGAAAGCCAGTTTGCCTTGAACTGCTGCTCGTCCTTAACAGTTTTTGGTCTTCTTTAGGTTCCGCTTGACAATAGCCCAGTATTTCTCAATTGGGCGGAGCTCTGGCGTGTTGGGAGGTTCCTTGAGAACCACCTGCACGTTGTTGGCGGCGTACCACTCCATGGCCTTTTTACCGTAATGGCAAGATGCCAAATCCGGCCAAAACAGTACGAAACAACCGTGTTTCTTCAGGAAAGGCAGCAGACGTTTATTCAAACACTCTTTCATGTAAGTCTCTTGGTTGACAGTCCCGGAAGCTATGAAAATGCTGCTTTTCAAGCCACAGGTACAGATGGCTTGCCAAACCAGATATTTCTTCGCGAACTTTGACAGTTTCATGTGCTTGAAAATATCTGCTACCTTTCTAATTCCTTTTGCCGTATAAAACTCCTGTCCCGAAAGATGCTTGTAGTCGGCTTTGACGTAGGTTTCGTCGTCCATTACCACGCAGTCAAATTTCGTCAGCATCGTCGTGTACAGCCTCCGGGATCGCGCTTTGGCCGTCGTATTTTGTTTATCATCGCGATTTGGAGTCACTACCCTCTAGTAAGTCGATAGTCCGGCTCGTTTTTTGGCTCGATGCACAGTTGTAGACGATACACCCAGCTTATTTGCGGCATCTCGGAGAGAGAGGTTAGAGTTTCGCTTGAAACTACCAGCAACTCTCTTTGTCGTCTCAGCGGCTTTCGGTTTTCGATTTCCCCCCGATCCAGACTTCCTGGCTGTCGACAAACGTTCCTCAAACACTTTAATAACATTTGTAACGGTTGATTTGGCAACTTTTAGCGATTTTGCCAGCTTTGCGTGGGAGTAGCTCGGATTTTCGCGATGCGCGAGCGAAATTTTAATACGCTGCTCTTCTTCCTTAGACGGCATTTTGACAACTGAAGAGTGAATTCCAAAATCAAAATAGGAGCAGCATTCTACACACACACACCTTCAAAATGAGGGGTGTTCAGGTTTTTAAATGCAAAATTGAAAGAAATACGTCAAGTTGATATTGACCAAATTTTGACCGTATCACCCTTTATTTTGGCCTCGTTTATGTAAGGCCAGCTCCTCGGAACCCTGCAGTTAAGGCCTACGTTTGCGTAGGCGTGTCCGTACACGAAGGCAGTTCACCTGGTACTGGTCTCAGATTTGATTATGACCGATTCACACATA
The DNA here is from genome assembly GCF_029784155.1 of Uranotaenia lowii. Lineage (NCBI taxonomy): Eukaryota > Metazoa > Arthropoda > Insecta > Diptera > Culicidae > Uranotaenia > Uranotaenia lowii. The sequence continues at coordinate 186,956,243 of NC_073692.1, read as the reverse complement.
CGTTGCGCAGATTCGTCGGTCGCTGAGGAAAGTGTGCAGAAATCCTGTCCGATAACGGGACCAATATTGTTGCCGCTCCTCCATACCGAATGTTTGACGAAACCACACTCGAAATTATCCTCCGCTGACTACTTCGGATCCCCGGCCGTTGCTGTTGCCGCCTTCTTGCATACATACTCAACGTGGTTTTTAAAGCTGACCCGGTCGTCAATCATCACCCCCAAATATTTAAGCTCAAGCTTTGATTCAATAGTGCATTATCCAACTGTAATACTGCCTGTTTGCGGTGAAATCAGGTTTGATATCAGGACCATCTCGGTTTTGTGGTAAGCCAACTGCAAATTCTCGGAGTGCATCCAGCTCTTTACCGCTTCTAGCTCTTAGCTGGACGATTTCTGTTGAGAAACCCGTCGTACAACGTCGCCCGCGAAACCAACCAACTTTACTCCCTCTGGCAGGTACAATGTCAGCACTTCATCGTTCGTAATATTCCACAGGACCTGGCCCAGTATCGACCCTTGCGGTTCTCCAGCTGTGACATCCATTTCCTGTAATATTTGGCTCGTCATGTATTGTAGCTAGCGGTTCCGGAAATAGCTTTCCACTAATTTTCATAGATATTTCGGTATCCTTATTATTAGCTGACACTATTGAAGGCGTTGCGCACGTTCAGTGTAACTATCGCACAAGAACGATCCCCTCTTCTTCTTTTGAGTCTGGCTTTATTTCCCTCAGTTTGTTGAGGAATATTTCAGGAGGTGCGCTACCGCGTTTGTCTTTTGTCATGACTATCCTGTAGGCATCACTCCATGGTCGGTCATTGGCATCAAGACAAAGTTTCCTTTCCAAACATGCCTTTTTACTCTCTTTAATTGCCTTGCAGAGGTTTCTTTTCGCATTTTTCAAGCCTACGCTCGTCTCTTTCCGTTTGAGTTCGTGTTCTCTGCATGTTTTGCCGAGCGCGAGGGCAGCTGGCACGCAAATTCGGATTTCGTCAGTCTACCAATAAACTGATGGATGTGGGTTTTTACGATTAGCTCTCCTCGTCATTGCTGTGTCACAAGCACTTGTGAGTATTTCCGTCAGGTTTTCCGCCAACAAGTTAGAAAGGTTTTGCTTCCACTTCAACACCTCGACAAAGACATTACCATTACCATGCCATTACCTCTCCTCTGACTCCTCTGATCGCTAAGTGGTCGCTATGAGTGTAGTCCTCGCTCACTCTCCAATTACTGGTCCATCTGGGACTAGCAAATGTGATATCTATAATCGATTCACGTCCCTCTCTATGGTAGGTCCTAGAATAACCTACGTTCGCCAGGTCCACATTTAGCCTTGCGAGTGCTACAAGTAGTCTCCGACCCTGGCGTTCGTAAGGCAACTACCCGATTCCTGGGCCCCCGCATTGAAATCCCCCGCTATAATAACGGGGCTTCGACATGTGAGCACCTCGACTATCTTATCCATCGTAGCTCTAAATTTCTCCAAGGTCCACCTCGATGGAGCGTAGCAGCTATGTACAGGAGAAGATCGCATTGACTTTGGCTATCACGAAGCCTTCCTCATTCGATGTGACCACTTTTTGTTTGGAAAGTCGCACCTATTGTGGCCTGATTGGCACTATCGGTCACCCAGTTAGTGCCATCCAGGTCTCTATAATGGGGTCTGTTACTAACGCTATGTTTAGCTTCTCTTCCACCGCCATCTGTCGCAGACACTGTTTTGCTTCGTGACAGTGGTTGAGGTTGATTTGGATTACTTCCAAGCTCGTGGTATCGCTGCTAGCACCTTTTGGTGGACAGGGCACCTTTTTTTTTATTAGTTGATCACCCAGGTGGTAAATCCTTTTTACGGATTGCATTCCAAGGCACGGCGAGCCACCGCGTCCCCCCAGTTTGCTACTCTGGGTCCATGGGTGCAATTGGACGACTCATGATACTATGTACCCCTACGCCATAAAATCCACCTGGGGCCTCTGGCCATAATTCCCATTCGGACCTGCAACGAAGGCTGTACCCAGGGATGGGAGACCATACTCGCGCAATGCGCTTCTCGGCGAATACTCGTTTTAATCGTACTACACCAGCAATCATCTTCCACTCTTTGTCACGATTCACGACTTACGGGTTGGCAGTCCGTTAGCCGCTACTCGTGACTCGAGTCCCACATGCGACCTCTCGTCGCAATTCGTGACGTCATGACCCGCCTCTCCTCACGACTCGAGGCCCTCTCACATTCCCCCTCTTGACACAAATTGAGGCGTCTATACCCACCTCTCCTCGTGTCTCGAGAGCTCTCGTTCATTCCGTCTTGACCCAATTCGAGACGAGAACAACTCGCCTCTCCTCGGGTCTGGAGATAATCACAAATCCCACTTTTTCTCCGTCTCGACACTTCGAGACCCATCCTGAGGCCCATCCAATGGGCACCACGTATTACGGCACAAGGCCCCTCTGCCCGTCGTGAGTCGGTCATATCCGCGAATCAGGGCTAGGACCACCCGACGCGCGAATTCGACCAACACCCGCTCGAACATTTGGTCGTCCCGCATATCGGGGTCGCGACTACCCGATACATGTTACGACCCCTCCCTCTTGCAACTGAGCACTGGTACCAAGGTGCCCAGTCGCACCACGTTTTTGTCCCACTCGGCACGCAGCCCGGACAGGGCACCTTGGGTTCGCATCGGAAGCATACCTCTGGTTGCTGGGAGATGGTTATCTAACAAACTGACCATCCCACTTTTAGCCGCCTGCACTTGAGTGCTGCGTTGGCTGCTTCCACTGGAAGCCTCACAATTGCAACATTTGTTCCGGATTTGGGAGGAACTGTCTTAATCGGATTGAGATCTGATATTCGCCGATCTTACACTGGTCGACTAGTGCTGTCCTGACTTCATTTTCTGTCATAATTTCGTCAAGATTTTTTATACGGATGGTTACTTCGTGACATAGCGCACGCACCTCCGCCTTCTCGCCTAGAACTTCCTCCGCCTGCACCTGGAAGGATGCACTCTTTATTGCTGAACTTCGTTTCAACTTGAGGATCACCCGGAATGAGTACGACGGATCCTCCTAACGTTTTCACCTAGTCCAGCAAGCTTGTCGTCGGACCGCATCTGCCGAAGCACGTCCACGTACGAACCCTCTGGCGCCTTAATTACGATCGCTTCACCTTTTCACCTTACGCGGCTTCGCTGCTCTTGGGCTTGGGGTTTGTTTTCATAGCTCTCCCCTTACGGTGTTTACGCGTCACTGTTTGTCATTCGGAGGGCGTTCCCTCGTTGGGTCTGTCGTCCATGCCTTTCAATTGGCCAGGGTCCTGTCAAACCATCGGGTGCGGGCTTTCTTATTTAGGATGCCAGGTCTACGATCACCTGGCCATTTCATCACTGGTAGCTCACTCCAAGAAGTACCAGATGAAGACTTTCGGAATAGACTTGAGAATTGTAAGCAGGTCCAAAACGGTTCCAATAATTCTGGTAATGATGGCGAAGAGAGTGTCTGTGCCAGCTTCAAAGAAAGGCTAAGCGTTGGAAATCTCCAGTTGACGTCCACGAAGGCACACTAGTTGTTTTGAAGGTCGAGAACTTCCCATCCCTACGTTGGAAAATGGTTCGCATTCAACAGACGTTTCCTGGCAGCGACGGAGTGGTACGAGTCGTGAAGCTCAAAACCGGCCAAGATTACATCGATCGTCCTGTTGAAAAAATATGCATCCTTCCCATCGAACCCATGAACGCTTTAACACACTTACAGTTGAGCTCTGAGTCCTCCCAAATGGTCCAATTTCCCACGTTCGATTAAAAATAGCCAGCACCAACCAGATTTTTGCTTCCCGTGATCACCAGCCAACAAACCAAACAAAACACCATCGAAGCCAACGGTAATCATCACAACCGATAATCACACACCGAATTGTTCAACCAGAACTCATCACAAGCCGGTATTGTCTTCGAAGATCGTACGAGCCTGTATTGTTTCGACAACAGCAGAGATGGGTGAGAGGGAGTATTCCAGCCGATCGAGAAACATCGCAGCCTGTATTGCAGAGGCTGGAAGAAAAACTCACCACTCGAACCAGTCTAGTTCTGTCTGCCAACCACTCCGGTTACTTTGTACTTAAAATTAGCATGCCCTATTTTAAGAATAAAATTGTAATGTTTAGTGAAAGTTCTAGTTACGTTTCTTTACAATTAAACTTAGTCAAATTAATTTGTGCGTTCTTACTGTATGTTACCTGTTTTTACATTTTCGAAAATAACCTCCCTGACTGGAAAGCGATTCTGCAGTCACCTGTGGCAGAACTTAAGCGTACGGATTTGATGTTGTGGCGAGCCGTGGGATCTGTTCGAAGGAATTAAAGGAACAGGGCCCCAACAATTCCATAAATGGTTTGAGACCCCTTCCTGAAACTGGGAGGGAAACGGGGACTCCCAATTTTAATGCTTTTGTTAGACCAATTAAGTTAGTCGTCAACTGTTTTCGAAAAAAAAAAAACAGAAATGAAAAACTTGAAATGTTTCAATTGAATAAACCTTGCACTTTCGATTCACCACGTAATGGAAAATGAATGTTGAAAGCTACCGTTTGATAATATAAACGAGTTTCATCATTTTGGAACACAAAAATCGATTTCCCGATAAAGTTTTGATTCTAATTCAGAATGAATGATGAGAGACCAAACATATCAATCCGCTCGCCAAGCCTCGATCCTATAAAATTTGCATCAATTTCCGGTAACCCTTTTCGGGGTAGAATTTCATCAGAAGTTGGAAATTTACATCTCCAAAAGTAGCGGTAGAAATCGCACAAATCGGACCCAATTCCGATGGAAATAGCCTATTGCGGTGATTAGCGGAAGTACCCTGGCCCCGGTTGAAAGCAGAAGTGAGGATTAGGTATTAGATAGAAACAGACGCGGCAGCATGAATTCAAATACAGAACTAGAACTAGACTAGAGATAAGAGCATGGCCACCACAAACGACTGGCGTGGCGAGGCGTGGATGGGATTGTGGCGGCAATGATGCGTCCACGGCAAAGGTCAGGTTTTCCGGAGCCTGCAGCTGCGATATTTCTGCTTTGGCACCTACCAGCTAGCTACTGAGTTCCTACTGACTGTTTTGGATAGAAATCGCTCTGGCTGGAGTGACCTGGATTGAGTTATTCGGGCGTAAGCTTCATTTATTTAAATGAATTTGAAATGAGACGCCCTCGGATTGTTTCCGTGTTTGATTTCTGTGGCTGCGGTGGCGATACAATGTTGGTGATTATTTTCTGTAGGTCTAAAATATACGAGAATGCACCCGATATTCAAAATTCATGATTGATAATTAATTTTTGGCTAAAACGTGGTTCCTCCGAAGCGAGTAATTGCGGATGACTCAGCTGTGCTAATTTGCATTATTTGTTTTAAGTTCAAACAATGCGATACATTAGGTTGTGCGTTTAAAAAAGAAAGAAATCGCGTGAAGCTGTGCACTCTCTTTCAACTTTAACAAGTTGCCATTTCTCTCTCGGTTGATAGTTGTTTTTTTCAAATTTCACACAATCTAGTTCAACTGTCCAACTAACGCTTTACAAAATTAAGTCTTTAGAATGACTTCTATTCCCGTAAAAATGGGAAATTTGGAGTTCCTTAATAAAATTCGCTGAATCATTGGCAATTTTTACTGAAAAATCTTGGAATTTGGTTAAAAGATGTACAAATCTATGATCAAGTACCTGGCCAAGTTTAATCAAAATCAGATAACGCGATCAAAAATGGTGCCGGGTTGAAAATGAGGTTCATTATCGCCAAAAGACCATTTCTTTCTTTTTTGGACGGATGTTTATGAGGAAAACATCGTAATCAATGTTGTCTTGGTACTTTCTTTAACAAAATCGTAATTTATCACATAGAATGTTGTAAATTGATAGAAACTTCATTCGTGCTTTGTTTCGGGATTCGCCGGGTACGAGACTAAAAGTTTTTACATCTTTGGAACAAACTTCAAGATTTTTTAATGAAAATTGTCAAAGATACAGCGAATTTAATGAAGCATTTCCCAGTTTCCCTTTTTTACGGGAACAGCTGAATATTTGTTTCCAGTCATTGTAAAGACTTCAAATTGAGCGTTAGTTTGCCATTTTAACAAAATTGTGTGAAAATTTTATAAATAAATGTCAACCGAGCAAGAAATGGGCGATTGTCAAAGTTAGGAGAGAGTGCGCAGCTTTACGCGATTCCATTCTTTTTTGAACACTACTGTACCTACTCGTATGCTGGGATTGGGACTAATCTATATTTCATGAAAGTTTATATATTTAATTTCTGAATTATCTGGTAATAAAAAAATATAGACAAAACGGACAATCCTGACAAAAAGTCGGAAAGTTGTTGTATTTAGGGTCCTATCAATTTTCAATTCTACATTCTAATTTAAGAAACTTTTTTTAGCACATTTTTGACGTAAATGTATAACAATTATTTCAAACGATAACACACTTAAACAAAAATTTAAAAACTGCTGTCTGTGAGTTTTTTTTCCAATATTTATTTCCCCAGAGTGTCAATCACTATTTTGACTAACCAGGAGCCAGGATTGAACTAAAACAATGATTTTTGCAGAATCACTAAAACAAATCAATGCAAATTCTCGAAAGAACTTGAGCGTCGTTGCATAAATTGTTTAATAGATATTACAAATGGTTTGCATTAAAGCTTGTATACAGACCAATAAAATAAACGTTGCAATAAAATAAGATTAAGGATTGGTTCACCAATTGGTTATGGAATATATTTGGCAACCTGTTTGGAGGAAACAATAATGATTGAAGGATCATCACAATGAATATATGTATTTGAAAAAATTACACGAAAGGTTCTAAATTTATTTGGCAACACTTGTGAATATTTTCTGAAAACTCAAAGTTATGGGCAATCAAACCTATTTTGCAATTTGACAAACCTAAAAGTTGTTCTGATTAAATTTCATGCGCTAGTTTTATGTAAAATCTTCACCAATGTATCCAAACGTCAATAGTTTTCTGCAAGGTTCAAAGTTGGTTCCAGTTTTCAATATCTCTAAACGTTTTTTTAGCATATCTACATTAAAAAAAAATAAAAAAACACTTGTAATTTTTATTCAAAGTTATTAGAATTTAAGTTAATTTCACATTCAATAATTTAAATTTCCACTTTATGAAATATTTACAAAATTGAAGCCAGTCTTCACGGAAAGTTCATAATGACATTCCTTTCGAAGGTGTCGCATAAAGAGTTAGTTCATTTAGAAATGGGACACTTCTTTTGCTGATAGCTCATTTCCTAGTTATCAAACATACACAATTTTGAGGGCATTTTGTAGCTTGCTAAAACCTATTTTATTTCAAACTTTAAAATTAACGCGTTTTTTTTAAAGATATTTACGATGTAAGAGAAAAAGATAATAATTATTTTGCACAGATTCCTTCGAAATCCATGATTATCAACTTTGGTTTTCGCTGTTTTCAGAAGCTTAAAAAAGTACTCTTGTATGTACAAATCGCCACCTGCAATCTTACCCAACAAACATGAAATCGTTTCAAAAATGATATCTTAAGTCGTTTACAATGGTGTCGTGCGTGAATCACAATTCCAACTGCATATTGAAAAGATCGTATGAAATGTCGTCTGAAATCAGTTTGAATCGGATATGATTGAAAGTCCGCCATGTTCGTGCGCTGGCTTCAAGTGAGTAAATCGTCGTCATGTTCTCTCTGGAACCAGCAGTGCATCCAGATGGCTAAACATCAGATGGTTATTGAGAAAAATTGACCAATGAGAGAACTGAAAAATATTGTCGCTGGCAACGATTGAAGACTATGAGAGAAAAATCTCTCACTCTCTCTCATTCTTCCGATAGGTACAAATAAGGTGTATCCGACGCCCAATTGGTGTAGTTTTCGTCGTTTTAGAAAGAAATGAAATTTATGTAATGTATGTTGCCTCCACTATGTAAAAGCTGTTTTTGAACATTTCTACGATCATATAAAAAACCAGGATAAAAATATAGCTAAAACATTTTTCACTGAGTAACCCAGCGAAAATACTTGAAATTCAATCTCATGATAGTTTTGCTTCGTTTTTGTTAGATTTTGCCAGCAGACATTCCAGTAAATACGTTTTTAGTGGCACAAAAATAATCAAGATTTGTTAATTTTGAAAAAGCTGAATCCACCAAACTGCCCTCAGATTCTTTCAAAAGAAAAGTATTGGGTCTTAATGTAACAGAAATTTAAGGAGGGGGATGCTGTCACCAAAAATACAGATTTGACGAAATATAAGTGAGAAAAACTGATCAATAAAATGACAGAAAAAGTATGCGCCGGCTGATGGGAAATATTGCTTACAAAAACCGATAAATATTTTTTTCAATTTTTTTTCATGAATTATAATAAGATTACTTTTATTTTGTCTATAGAAAGTATTTCGATCAAACGAATGATTCTATAGATGCAAACATTCGTAACTGTCCCATTTCTAAATGAACTAAGCTATACTGCCGTTGCACGCATAATTGTTACATCTGGCATTTCGACGTTTTTGATGCAAATCGTTATAATTTAATACGTATTTTTGAATTTTTCTTGTCAAAACATGAGGTTTATTCTAGAAAAATTCAAAGTCAATTTGTCACACTGCTACAAATAGACGCAAAACTGTCGCACTGAGACGATTGGACGCATATATGTCACACTCAAGAATTGAATATATCATAACTTATGGAAGTCTGAATATAATAGTGGTTCGAAAAAGTTGGCAAAAATCATA